>NC_065451.1:46290899-46598213 GCF_917563875.1 Diabrotica virgifera virgifera | reverse complement strand
AGGCAAAATGGGATAGATTAAGCAACAAGACTATTAGGAGAAAGGCGAACCAAGAACCCATAATGAATAAACTAAAAAGAGACAAATGAATTGGCATGGGCATTTGATGAGGATGCAACCCAACAGATTTACGAGAAGAATCCACGAAGCAAGGAACATTATAAAAAGATAAAGAGGCAGACCAAGAAAAAAATGGATACAGCAAATAGTAGAGGCGGGAAAAGTTAAAGGAAAATCACTCGAGGAATTAAACATAATGGCAGAAAACAGAAAAGAATGGAAGAGCTGGGTGAATGTAAATTAAAATAGCGATACCAAATCCGACACCCTAATAGGGTACGAGGAAGGGAAGAAAGAAAGAAAGAAAGAAAGAAAGAAGTATACATTATAATATTCTTATTATTTAATAACATTATAAACAAATTTATAATGGAGGGAGATGAAGGGATACCAGGAATAAAACAAAGATTTAACGAAAGAGTTTTCAATGAGAATGGAAAGAGAATGATGTACTTTTGCACAACGAACGAAGTAAGAATAACCAACACATTTTTTTATCATAAAATCCCACACAAATACACGTTTGAAAATACAAGAGGACATAGATCAATGATAGATTATGTGGTCACCAACCGAAATATTCACCATAAACAGATAGTGGATGTGAGAAGTTTGACGTCACCAAATGTGGAAGCGCTCACTATTTGGTACTTGGTAAAATTAGATTCCATGAAAGATGGAAAGAGAAGATCAAACAAACGAATTCAGTAGAAATAATAAAAATTGAAAATTTAAGAGATGACTCCATAAAATCATTATATCAAAAAAGGCTAGAACAGAAAATAAAAATGGAGACTATCGAAAATGAAAACAATGTAGAAACTAGCTGAAGAAAACTCAAGAAAAATATTCTGGACGCTTCCCGAGAAGCACTCGGGACGAAAATAATAAACAAAAACCAAAAGTTGTCAACGAAAACACCATGGTTTACAGTAGAGGTTAAACAAAAATGTCACCAAAAAAAGAAAGCTTTCCTAAAATATAACTCAGAAAAAACGAATGAATCATATGCAGACTATAAAAGAGTAAGAACTGAAACTCACCAATTGGTAAGAAAAACAAAAACAGATTACTGGGAAAGATTTACAAAAGGACTGGAGATGGATCTCTACGGACAACAGAAACAAGTATGGCGCTAGTTATAGTACAACGACCGCTACCATCCAGTATATTCTACCACGTGGAATCAACACGAGGCTACGTCGCGTCGCAGCGTTGAACATTCTGGACCTAATTGCGACGTATTGGATAGCAAGATCAGCAATTATAAAATTATAAAACACCATGTAAAAATCAATATTTTTTAGTCTGATTCAAATCTCTAAATAAAAGTCTGATTTAAATGTTAAAGTAAAGTCTGATTTTAAATTATTGAGTTGTAACTAAAATCTTTGTTTGTCGAAATAAAAGTTTTAATTATGTTCAGTTTTTAAAAAAAGTGTTTTTCCAAAGAACATTCATAATTGGCGCAGTCAGTAGGATTAAATTACTTCCACGATATTCTGCAAAACTTATAAAGAAAAATAACGAAGTTACTGTAAAAACATCAAAAGCTACAGTACATAAGAAGAACATAAAACATCAACCTAAATCAAAAACTAATTCGGAACCTTCCCCACAAGATCAGCCAGACGATAGGAAAGAAATTAAAGATAAAGAAACTGAAAAACAAACCAGAAATAATTCCCCTCAATCTGGGACAAGCAAGGATTTAGATTACTAACAGACAACAAAAAAAATGATAAAGAAAAATAATAAATTTAACTTTTAAAAATATCCAGAGTTATTAAATTCAAGAGCAAACGTTCCAGATAAATCGCGAATACTTCCCAAAAATTAGGACTACAGAAATTCAAACCATTCAGGATAGACCACATCCCTTTAGAAAAATTCCATAAACTCTCCGAAGGAAGAAGAACATCCAGAAAAAATAACCCAAAATTATGGAACCATAGCCATAGCCATTTTTGGTTAACTCCTGTATAGATTTTTATTAAAATTATTTACCTTGTATATGTTACAGATACAAAAAACAAATTCTAGCAACGAAATTCCAAGAGATGCCAATCCAAAAGTTTTGTTCATCCCTTACAAAACTTCTTCAGGGGATGGAGTAGTTATAGTACAACGACCGCTACCATCCAGTACATTCTACCACGTGGAATCAACACGAGGCTACGTCGCGTCGCAGCGTTGAACATTCTGGACCTAATTGCGACGTATTAGACAGCAAGATCAGCAATTATAAAATTATAAAGCACCATGTAAAAATCAATATTTTTTAGTCTGATTAAAATCTCTAAATAAAAGTCTGATTTAAATGTTAAAATAAAGTCTGACTTTAAATTATTGAGTTGTAACTAAAATCTTTGTTTGTCGAAATAAAAGTTTTAATTGTGAAGTTCAGTTTTTTAAAAAAGTGTTTTTCCAAAGAACATCCATAATTCGCTTCATAAGACAACAAAGAAGCGAAATGAAAGGACTAGTTGAAATAGAACACATAAATGAGGATACATGGGTGGCCTACCTGACAGAAATGTTTAAAAAAGAAAACGAAGAAGCTTTACCAGAAACGCCAAATATAGTAGTAACTGATGAAAATACCGAAATCTCACAAATAGATGTGAAACAAGGAATAAACAAATTAAAAAATAGAAAGTCACCAGGGGAAGATCAAATACCAAATGAACTCTTAAAATATGGAGGTGATCACCTTGTACAACAACTGCAACTTCTTATTCATAAAATAATCACCACGAACAGAATACCAGATGAATGGAGGAGAGCTATCATGCTGATGTTCTTCAAGAAAGGAGATAAAAAGGACCCAAATAATTATCGAGCAATAAATCTTTTTAAATACAACGCTCAAATTGACAACAAAAATTATAGCGACAAAAATAAACGAATGCATAACTCTACAAGAGGAACAGCAAGGATTTAGGACAGGAAGATCATGCACGGATGCAGTTTTTGTAATAAGACAAATAAAAGAAAAGTCCCTGGAATACAACAAACCGGCATATATGTGCCTGATAGATTTAAAAAGCGTTTGATAGAGTGAGAATTCGGGACGCGATACATTTATTATATGAAAAGGGAATAACACTGGATTTAATAAAAACCATTGAAAATATATATAAAGGTAACATAGCTATGGTAAGATGTAAGGGAAAACTATCGCAACCTATCAAGTATGAAACTGGCATTAGACAAGGAGATTCGCTGAGCCCATTAATATTTAATCTGATAATGGATGAAATCATAAAGAAAGTTAAAAAAAGAACAGGATATAGAATGGGAGAAAAGGAAATCAAGATAATTTGCTACGCCGACGACGCCATAATAACAGCCGAAAATGAAGATAACCTACAAAGATTAATTAAAGAATTCGAAGACACGGCTCTAATATATAACATGGTGATTTCAACAGAGAAAACTAAATCGATAGTAATATCAGCGGAACCGAGACGATGTAAATTGGTCGTAAATAACAAAATAATAGAACAAATGATGGAAACGGAATACTTGGGAATAAAACTGTCAAGCTACGGAAAAGTGGAAGAAGAAGTGCAAAAACAAGTGAACATGGCGAACAGAGCAGCAGGATGTCTCAACAACACAATCTGGAGAAACAAATACCTCACAATGGAAACGAAACCAGGATATATAAATCAACAATAAGACCGATAATGACGTACACAGCGGAAACCAGAGCAGATACTGCGAAAACACAAAGACTTCTGGAAACAGCAGAAATGAAAGTCTTACGAAAAATAACAAACCAAACTCTAAGAGACAGAGTAAGAAGTAAGGAAATACGAGCGAGATGTGGTATAGAAGAAATAAACATGTGGACCAAAAGAAGAAAAATGGAATGGAATCAACACATTGAAAGAATGACAGAAAATAGAATAGTACGAATAGCAAGAGACAAATCGCCAAATGGAAGAAGATCATTGGGACGACCGAGGAAAAGATGGTCAGACAATGTAAATTGAGGCTAAAAACCGAAGTAAAACAGGCATTATGCCTATTTATAAAGTAGGAAGAAGAAGAAGAACATAAACAAATTTGTAACGTAATTTTCGTCAAAAAATTATGTAGTAATGAGTTGCTCCTCCTTGATTTTCTGACTTAGTTACTCTGTGGGCATAGATCGAATATAAGTCATCATCATCATCATCAGTGGCGTTACAGCTATTTATGAGCCAAAGCCTTCTTCATAACAATCCTCCATTCGCCCCTGTCTCTGGCAACTCTTCTCCATGCTCTAATTCCAATAGATTTTAAATCAGTTTCTATGTTGTCTTGGTACCTAAGTCTCGGTCTTCCTCTTGCTTGTTGTCCTATCGGCCCTCTTCGCTCAAAAACTTTTCTGACTATGACATCTTCCTCTCGCCTGATTACATGACCTATCCATCTAAGGCGTGCTACCTTAATGAATTGTACAACGTCAGGTTCTCCAAAATTTCTATACAACTAAAAGTTGTAACGCCTGCGCCACAAACCTTGTTCTTTTATGCCACCATATATACGTCCATCCATCCATTAGGTCGACACCCCGAGGTATGAGCGGGAACACAAAGTGTATCAATACCCTTACGCTTATGAAGCGCACCTGGCGCATTATAAGGGCCTTCACATTTTACTCTTTTTCAACTTGTCTTGAGTAAAATGTCTTTAATCTTTCCTATCAGCCTCTCTTGGCTAACTCTTGTTTCTTCTGACCCCGAATGGCGATTAGGTTTCCGAAAGCAGACGGGTCACTATATTTCCTTCTACTACACCCTCTAGTAACCGAGCGATTACCGGTATAAGTAATCCCCCATCTACCGGCCAACGGCTTCGGGCGGATGAGCTGGTAAATGGCAGGGCACTCTGTTGTCCTGAGACTGAGAAATCGGCCTCGAAGGCGGAGGAACCAAGACAATGGTCAACGGCATCAGGATGCAGAAGGCAACGGGAAACCACTGCATTAAATATCCAAATGGATTCCCTTGTAAAAAACCATCAATGGCAATGTTTAAAACGAAAAATTCCGGAGTAAAATGTTCCCCAATCGGATCTCCGGGGGGAACAGTGGCAAACAAAGTCGTTAAACTTAAAAATAAAGTTATGAGAATAGCTACTTGGAATGCAAGAAGCTTGTATGCAACCGGGAAATTAATAAACGTAACAACAGAAATGGAAAGACTACATGTGAATATACTTGGTATCAGCGACGTACAGTGGAAAGGATCCGGCAAATGTCCAACTAGAAACGGCATGTTCTACTATTCGGGAACTGATGATACAAACCACCGTTATGGCGTCGGAATAATAGTCGAAAAGGAAGTCAACAAATCGGTACTAAGTTTTACCCCATATTCAGAACGAGTCATAGCAATCCAACTAAAGTCGAACAAAGGAAAAATTAACATTATTCAAGTCTATGCACCGACAGCGGAGAAAGAGGATGAGGAAATAGAAGAATTCTACAAGCAACTCGAAGACATTCTGGAATCGACCAAAAAAGAAGAGGTCACCGTAATCATGGGCGATTTCAACGCAAAAGTTGGTAAGGTGAAAACTGATGGATGCACTGGTGAATTTGGACTTGGACAACGAAACGACCGAGGTGAACGTCTGGTACAATTTTTCCAAGAAAAAGAATTTGTAGTAATGAACACAATGTTCAGATTACCAAACCGTAGATTGTACACGTGGACATCACCAAGAGATAATGCAGACAACATCGTCAGGAATCAAATCGATTATATACTAATCAGAAGCCGGTTTAAAAACTCCATCACGTCTACAAAAACCTATCCAGGCACTTATATAGAATCGGATCACAATCCGGTGGTGGCTGTAGTAAATATAAGGTTCAAGAAACTAGAGAAAAATGCAGCCAAACAAAAGATAGACGTTAAGCAACTGAAAGACGCAACTATACTGGAAAGGACAAGAGAACAGGTAAACAACAATCTTAGAAACCTCGCTTCAAAAAATAGGAACACAGACAATGTAGAGGACAAATGGATGGAGATAGAAAAGGCCCTTATGACAGCTGGTGAAGGCTCCTTAGCTCCAAGCAAAATTAAGAAAAAGGAATGGATGACAAACAAAATTTTGGACCTCATGGAGGAAAGGCGAAGAAATAAAAACAACAAGACAAAATACAAAGAAGTGAACAGTGAGATTAAAAGAAAAATTAGAGAAGCCAAAGAGAAGTGGGTTCTGGAAAACTGCAAGGAAATAGAAGAATATGAAAGAAAGTACGATAGCTTTAACATGCATAAAAAGATCAATGAAATAACAGGTAAAAAATTGAAACAAGCATCCATCGTAAAAGACAAACAAGGTAAAATAATTAATTGATTGGTTGACTTACCTGTTAAGGAAGGACAATCATAATTGTCCTATCTTACATTTCGAACATTTGTACTAATTGTAGTGGCATTTTCTGGCCGCTGATCACAGTTTAAAGAAGAAGAATAAGAAAAAAGAAGATATTAGGCTTCTTGACACGTGACGTGGGCACATCACTGTTTTTTTTTTTATTTTGATCGCACAAAAACGGGTGGGTTCGAAAGAATCAAAGGGAGGGAGCGTACAAATGTTCGAAATGTAAGATAGGACAATTATGATTGTCCTTCCTTAACAGGTAAGTCAACCAATCAATTAATTGTCCTTCACATTACATTTCGAACATTTGTACTAATTGTAGGCTGTTGAAAGATTAAGCAATATTGTGCGATAATTAAACAAAACTACATTGCAATCCAAAAATCGATACTTTACATTTTTTTTTTATTAGGAACTTTACAAAAAAAGAGAGAATATATTAGAACAATTAAGAGTAATGTTTTTAAATAATAAGAAAATTACTGTTCTTATGTAATAATAATAATATAAACATATAATTACAAATGTATAACAAACAATAAACAAACGCCGAAGCATATATGGACTAAACAGACAATATAGTTTTTGCAAAGAGTCCGTAATCTTTTGCTAGAGGTTTATTATAAAAAATATTAAATACTTGAGAATTTTCTGTCCATCCCGCCGTCTCTCTAATAGTTTCTATACTTATTTAATCTAGCCCTAGCTCCTGCTGACGTAGATGCTTGTCTAACACTATACCCTTTAAAAATATTGGTGTCTATGTTACATAATTTTAAAACATCTTTTAGCCATCTACTCAAAGTCTGCGTAGATGCTGCTTTATATAGTTTTTTTTTTTTTTTTTTTTGTTATAAACAACTTGTCCTCTGATTGAAGATGAATATTTTTAGAAATCTCTAAATAGTGACATAAAGTCGATGCTACACACAACTGTGGTTTTTCTTTAAAATAGGGAAATCTTAAAATAGGTTGATTTTTATTTTTCGAAGAAGTCTTTATCCTATCTGGTATCAAAATCGCAATTTTATCTTGATCCATGAAAATATTTTGAATTTTTATTAGAGATAGGGATTGCAACCTGTGAGCTGTAGTCAGAGCAATCAACATTACAAGTTTGCAAGTAAGTTCTTTCAAAGAAAGACCTGTGGGAGGAAATAATGTTTCTAAATAAAATAATACTGGTTGAGGGTCCCAAGTAAATTGATATTTGGGCAATGAAGGTTTGAGATTATATATACCTTTGTAAAATTTTTTAAATATGTTTTTATGATTTTCTGGTATATCTATTATCAATGCCAATGCAGCTCTATGAATGTTTATAGAGCTATATGTATAATCCTGATCTACGATATATTTAATAAAATTAATAATATTTGATAATTCATAAGCAAAAGGGTCCATATTTTTTCTATACTATACCTCCACCATCTCTTGAAAACTGTATCATGTAAATTTAGTGTTTTTGTTGTAATAGATGCAATCACAATTGCGATGGAATGCTCGGGAATACCTTTTCTTAAAAAATCTTGCCTGACAAACATGCGATAGTCAGAGTAAGATGTTGGTGTCTCGGATATGAAAGCCTAAAAGGGTTCAAAATTAAATTTTTATCAGGTCCTAAAATTATCTTTTTGCCTGATATCAGTTTATTAAAGGTTGGTTACCAAATCTGATTTGCCCATTCTGCTACTACCACAATTCCTACTGCTTTGTCACATATGATTTTTTCTAAAACTCTTGGAATAATAGCAAAAGGTGGAGTGGAAAAGCATAAAATTTTAATCCATGCCAATCTATAGTGAAGGCATCAACTTTCTCCGATTCGGGGTCAGGTTTTCAAGATACATACCTTGCACATTTTTTGTTAAGATATGTGGCAAACAAATCGATTTCTGGAATATGAAGCTGCTTAAAAATTATATTAACACAATTATCACTTAAAGAATACTCTGTTCCTATATTCAAAGATCTTGACTCTGAAACAGCAATAATATTTTCTTTTGTACTGATATAAGATGCAAGTATTTTAAATTTCTTATTTTCACAGTATTGCCAAATTTCTCTGCAAATGTTGTTAAGATTAGAGTATTACACACTCCCCATCTTGTTAATAAAAGATACAGCTGTTGTGTTATCTATTCTTAGCAAAATATTACAATTCCTATATTCCTTGGAAAAGGGTTTCAAGTCATTATATGCTGTCAATAACTCAAGAACATTTATATGTAGTTCTCGCTGTTCATAACTCCAAAGACCATGAGTTTTATTATTATTACCGCATGCTCCCCATGCTAAAATAGATGCATCACAAAATATTTCAAGTACATCATTAGATTCTTTTATATTTTTTTTTACTAATTGGTATGTTATGTACCTAACCACCAATTGAAATCGTTTTACAAGTATTTAGGTATGGTCATTTTTGTGTTAAAACTATTAGTTTTAGAAAGAGCAAGCCACTTTTCTTTTTCTAAATTTTTTAAGTATAATGTTCCATATTTAACTGAAGGACAAACTGCTACCAACTGACCTATTAAAGCTGCAAATGATCTTATCATACATGTACTTTTATTTTTGATGGTCTGAATACTATTAATTATTTTTTCTTTTTTTTTTGTCAGCAGGAGCAAAATATATCATTTTATTAGAATCAAACGTAAAACCAAGAAAAGTTATAACTTGTGTGGGTGAAAGTATACTTTTTCTTTATTTATAGTAAATCCCAGGCGGGAAAACATAGAACAAGTTTCAACAATATTTTCTTTAAATTTCAAATATGATTTTGAAATCAGTAAAGTGTCATCTAAAAAAATGACAGAAGTAAAGCCTCTTGTTTTTAGATTGTTTAAGGCTGGTTTTAAGGTTTTCGTAAATATAAAAGGCGAGATATTCAAACCAAATGGTAAGCAGTTGAAATGATATAGAATATTTTTGTACTCAAATTTTAAATATATTTTTTTAAATTTTCATGAAGAGGAATAGAAAAATAGGCATCTTGTAAATCTACTTTTGCCATAAAACAACCCTTGAAAATGAGCTTGAGAACTGACCTATAGTCTTCCAACTTAAAATGTGGGGCTTTTATAAAGCAATTTAACTGTTTTAAATTTAAAACAAATTTATGACTTTCGTCCTTTTTGGGCACTAGAAAATATGAAGAAAAGAATTGCTCTCTTGTATGTGAAGAAGGAGAAATAGCTCCCTTATCAAGTAATTGCTTTATAGCTAAATCATACGACTCATTTTGGTCTATGAAAAACTTTTGGTGCTCTCTCTTGAGACGGTGTTGTTTTAAATAAAATATTAAAACCTTGGACCCAACTTAAAACTTTGATGTCTGAAGTAATCTTTTCCGGTTTTTAAAATAATTAGCCACATTTCCTGCTGATTTTTTATTTAACTTTAGTATGACCTCCTGGTTGTTCTGGTTGGGTTTTGGTGCTGTTGTCTGCTCGACTGTTTGTATCTCGATGTTGGTTGAGGATGATTTGGGTACTGGCTTTGTCGAAATCTTGGTCTGTTTGAGGCTGGATTGAAGTTTAAACTCTGCTGATTGAAGTTGTTAGATTCTGGAAGAACTCTTGTTGTATGCTGAGTGGTAAAAACAGCTTGGCGTTGTGGCGTGGTCTTTGGATAAAAAGTGGCTTTTTGTGGCTTCATTATAGAGCTGACTTGAAAAGCTGCCGATCTTGTATCTTTGCTTTCTTTCAATATTTCAATCAAATTCTCCCCAAATAAATATTTATCTATAGGTTGCTCGTCTAATAATTTTTTAAATTTTAAATTTAATGAAGAACTGAGCAAAAATCTTCTGTGCAAGGACATCTTATAAAACACTTCTATATTGGAGTTTATGGAATTGGCAATTGTTTCGATATTCCTTTTTTTTTTTTTTTTTTTTTTTTTTTTTTTTTTTCGTTTAATCCTAATTCGACCTCTTTATAAAGGGACATAATACTTGCAGCTAAAATTGTTTGCATAGTTTGCAAGTTTTATCTTCCCTAATTTTATTTTTATCTTTTATGGCAGATAAAACCTCAGAATTCAACTGAGGTGGGCAAAGTCTTTCGCAGTTTGTAGCAGGTAAGAATTTTTCTGTAAGTTTACCCCCAATACTTTTGTCTAAGCCTGTGGAAAGAGAATAGTTTAGCCTTTTTGCTACATCTGGCAACATTTCAGAAGCATTAAGGTTAGTTTTTAATGGGTCTTCCCCATTTAAGTTAATCATATTTAGATAAATAGATTCTTTCTGTGTAGGTACCTCTCCAATGAAAAAATCTTCTGTTTGTTGTTGCGACTCCTCAATAAGTACTGCTGGTTGTTGATCTTCACTTGCCCCAAAATCTTCAATTATGCTCAAATTGCATTGGATCTCATTGTCTGTATTATTTAGTGAAACTGACGGGCTATGCACCTCCACAATGGTTTCTGTAATATTATTTTTAATATTTTGACAAAACCAAACAAAAATTTAGTGTAAGTGAACTTGTTACGCTTGAAAAGTGAAATCAAGGTAAAATGTACAAAAAAAATATTTAAATAAATATTATGTATTGTATTTTAAATTTCTGGGCTACTATAAAATAGAGCCTAAGAAATAGGAGCATCTCAAATAAATCATAAAGATTTTCTGGGCTATTAAAACATACCCGCTCCCCTAGTATTATTTTTTGAAGACAAGCCAAACACAAATTTTGTGTAAGTAACTTGCTATTCTTGTGATGTAAATTCGAAGTAAAATATGTAAAATTAGTTAAATAAAAATATATTCCATTCTATACTTCTGGGCTAATATAAAGTGCCTCTGAGAAATAGAAGCAGGTCACATAATCATAAAGATTTTCTGGGCAACTTAAAAGTACCCTCTGATTTATTGTTATATCCTTAATTATTTAGTCTGTATTACTTTGGACTACCTCAAGGCACCCTTATTGAGACAAACAATATAATTTTTCTTTGCAAAATGTGACGTTTTTGCATGTCATTTATGTTAACCCATTTTCTACGAAATAAAAATTAATAGGAAAACCAATGCAGTCCGGCAACATAGTGCCTGTTTTTTATTCGAACAGGAAGATGGCGAAAAAACAGGTACTACGGCAACAGAAAAATATATTGATAACAACAAAATAAAAGTCTCCATGTTTGAAGTTGATTAAAATTGTCACTTTGTAAATAATTAATAAATATAGCTCTATTTATTCACGCTAAATTTAATTTAACTACCATAAGAAAATCAAAAAAAAAAAATATCATATAAATACCTTTTCATCCATTTTCTCTCTCAACTTTACCAATTTCTGTTGCAACTCTTCATATTTCCGCCGCTTTCGGGATAAACAATCACTCTTTGATGACCTTTTTGGCATTTTAAACGCTTTTTAACAATTTTTATAAAATTATTTCGAACACGCGTGTGATCAGCCGCGCACAGAAAAAAAACAGTGATGTGCCCACGTCACGTGTCAAGAAGCCTAATATCTTCTTTTTTCTTATTCTTCTTCTTTAAACTGTGATCAGCGGCCAGAAAATGCCACTACAATTAGTACAAATGTTCGAAATGTAATGTGAAGGACAATTACAGATTTAAATGGAAAACTGGCAAGATGGACAGAATACATTGAAGAACTTTTTGCAGACGAAAGACCAGGAATAGCAGTGGCAGAACCTGTAGACGACACAACAGCGCCTGAAATCCTAAAAAGCGAGATAGAATATGCTATAAGGAACACTAAAGGGGGTAAAGCTGCAGGACCAGATGAAATTCCTGTAGAATTGTTGAAACTTATAGACGACGACACACTTGAAATAATGGTGAACCTCTTTAACACAATTTATAGAACAGGCATCATACCAAAGAAATGGCTCTCCTCTACTTTTGTCACAATCCCGAAGACGAATAACGCCAGAGAGTGTTCAGACCACAGAACTGTAGCATTGATGAGATACACACTGAAAGTATTTTTAAAAATAATTCACAAAAGAATATTTAATAAACTAGAAGAGGACATAAGCGCCACACAGTTTGGATTAAGAAGTGGACTGGGAACACGGGAAGCTTTGTTTGGTCTGAGTGTGTTAATGCAAAGATGTTCGGATGTAAACCAAGACCTCTACGTAGGTTTTATAGATTTTGAGAAGGCCTTCGATAAAGTCAGACACCAAAAGCTGTATGCAATCCTAAGAAGCAAAAACATCGACAGTCGCGACATTAATATTATATCCAGGTTGTATTGGGGACAAACAGCAAAAATCAAGGTTGATAATGAATTAACCGAAGAAATTGAGATTCGTCGAGGTGTGCGTCAGGCTTGTGTGCTTTCTCCACTACTATTCAATATATATAGCGAAACAATATGTCAGGAAGCACTCCTAGAGCAAAATATTGGTATGAACATAAACGGAGAGTTAATTAAAAATATACGATGCGCTGATGACACGCTAATAGTAGCAGATAACCTAGCAAATTTACAGTATTTGATGGAAAACATAAACACTCATACCAATAAATATGGTCTAAAACTGAACACCAAAAAGTCTAAATTCATGATTGTAACGAAGAAACTATACACCAGTGTGAATTTAACAATAAATAATCAGCCAGTTGAAAGAGTTACGTCCTACACATATTTAGGGGTTGGCTTCACTGACACTAATGACCAGACAAGAGAAATCAAGAGGCAAATAGAGATAGCGAGACAATCGTTTGTCAAAATGAAAAAGTTCCTATGCAGCCGGGACATAAATATAAACTTAAGAACAAGAATGTTGAGGTGCTATGTTTTCTCCGTTCTGCTGTACGGCATGGAAAACATGGACGCTGAAAAATACAAACATCAAAAACATTGAGGCATCGAGATGTGGTGTTACAGGAGAATGTGGAAAATACCATGGACAGAAAGAGTAACAAATCAAGATGTTCTGCTGAAGATGGGGAAGGAATGCGAAGTCATAAAAACCATACAAACGAAAAAACTGGAATATCTAGGCCACATAATGAGAGGAGAAAAGTACTCTCTGCTAAGACGCATCATCCAAGGAAAAATCTCGGGAAAGAGAAATGTGGGACGTACGAGGATTTCCTGGTTGCGAAATTTAAGAGAGTGGTATGGGTGCAGTTCAATACAGTTGTTCAGAGCTGCAGCCAACAAAGTTAAGATTGCTGTGATGGTAGCCAACCTCCGATAGGAGACGGTACTGCAAGAAGAAGATCCATTAGGTTGAAAACTTTGACTTTCAGTTCCCAGATGTCGCTAGACACCTACTCCATAAACGTCAGTTGCAATGCGGGGATAAGCTCTTGGATTTTCGTCACTTGGGACAGAGAGCAGCAAACCTACACCTCTCTGATGATGGCTCCAAGTAGAGTCGACAATCCAAAGTCGATTTAGAGTACTGGTTTGCGCTCTCTGTTCTGAGTGAAAATAAGACAGTTTTACCTTTGCATTGCAACTAAACTGAATAAAAATGGTATACATTTTTATTTCATTTTATGTTAGTTTTACTCTTTTGAGTAACGAGGCCCATTTTCCATTGGAAGTTACCAGCTGAATAATAGACGGGGTCGTGAATTGTAAGTTGTTGAGTTCCCTCTCGTCTTCTTCGCTTTAACATCCATCTGGCTTGCAATTTTTAGAAGCCGTGGACGTGTTACGAGGAAAAGGGTCCAATAAGTTTTCAATTAAATATATTTCAAGAATTAAATATCTTTTATTTTATTATTCTTTAATAAATTATTACGCTTTTTTTATCTTCCACATTGCCTTAGACCGCTACTTTATGTGTTTTCATATACAGTATGTCCCTGTAAGTTGTATCCATATGGAAAACTTTTTTATTATTAATTTTACGAAAAAAAGTTATTCTTCATAAAAAGCTCTGCTTGGTTCAAAACCTAAAATTTAACCATCAAATATCAAATTTTTTGAATATTATACGAGGTATGTCAAAAAGTTTGAATTTAACTCAAAAGTAAAGTAGCTTTATTTATCACAATATTGAAAATTGCTATTATGAAAAGTTGTTTGGAATTAAAAACTATATTCTAGTATGCAATTACAGCCTTCTAATTGAAAAAAGTTTTTATTGAAAAATTTTGGATAACTAACATTATTTTCAGTTATTTCAATTCAGATAACTCTTTTATTATTAATTTTACGAAAACAAGTGAATCTTAATAAAAAGTTCTGCCTGGTCTAAAACCTAAAATACAACCATCTTATGTCAAATTTTATCAATTTTATACGAGGTATGTCAAAAAATATGAATTTCACTCAAGAGTAAAATACGTTTATTTTTCACAATATCGAAAATTGTTATTATGAAAAGTTATTTAGAATTAAAAACTATGTTTCAGTATGTAATTACATCCTTTTTATTGAAATATTCTGAACTATAAAGGTACTTCTTTGGATCTAAATTTATCTTTTTTGACATACCTCGTATAAAATTGATAAAATTTGATATAAGATAGTTTTATTTTATTGTTTAGACCATCCAAAACTTTTTATTAAGAATCACTTTTTTTCGTAAAATTAATAATAAAAGAGTTATCAGAATTGAAATATCTGAAAATAATGTTAGTTATCCATAATTTTTCAAAAAAAAATTTTTTTCGATTAGAAGGATGTAATTGCATACTACAATGTAGTTTTTGATTCCAAACAACTTTTCATAACAGCAATTTTCAATGTTGTGAAAAATAAAGCTACTTTACTCTTGAGTGAAATTCAAACTTTTTGACATACCTCGTATAATATTCAAAAAAATTAATATTTGATGGTTAAATCTTAGGTTTTGGACAATGCAGAGCTTTTTATGAAGAATAACTTTTTTCCGTAAAATTAATAATAAAAAATTTTTCCATATGGATACAACTTACAGGGACATACTGTATAAACGTATTACTGTGGATCACTTCATCTCCTTATTTATTCCGTTTCTATTTTTATACCCCAAGGACCCGTAAAATACACATTGCACGAATCAATATGTCCTAATGAATGTTCCTCTCACGTTCGCGGCCTACTTCATTACTAATGGAGATTCTACTGCTTCTTTCCGCACACTAATCCTCTGCTAACTTCGGTTCGCTCCTATCGTCCTGTTAATCCTCCTAATCCTAGACACGACGAAGAAGTTCGTCAAGTAGTTTTGGTCGTTTTACTTTAACTTTTAAAGATTTCTTACCCTGTTATCACAGCATTTCCTAGATAGATAATAATTATATGTGCAAATTTATATTAATTTAAGAGTTTGTAGAGTTTAGAGTCAAAAAAAAAATATTACTCGACCGCATTTGTAAAAATATTAGTACATTTGGATGTTGAGAGGTGACTCATATTTTTTTGCCGAAATTGCTTGAAAATAACTCATTTAATAATATGAGTTATCCTCACACTCAAAAAGGTCCGAAACATTGTTTAAATAATCAAAATGTCAAAAAATTCGATTTTTTTCTTGGTTTCTTGATTATAACTTTAAAAGTATTAATTTTCAAGAAAAATTGTACTGCCATAAAAATTGCATAATTAAATTTCCTATAACATAGAATTAACTAAAAGTTTAAAAAGTTGTTACCCTTGATGCAAAATAGCATTAATTGCGAAAAAAATCATAAAAAACAAGTACAGTGGAATCCCGATAAGTCGGCCCCCGATAACTCGGAACTCCGGCTAACCCGGACCGATTTTTATCAGACAAACATTTCAACAATAAAAATGTATTGCTGTTACAAAATCTCGTGAACCTAATTCATTCATTTGGTGACGTCAATATACGAACGAAACGATTGATGAATCCGACATTACTGAAAATATCAGGGTGCAGATGGGACCCTATCGCGCAATTCGCAGCAAATAAAATAGTCGTATGTTTTTGGCTTCATTTTATTTCGGTTATACATACGCATTTTCAAGGTTCACGAGGTTTTGTACCAACTCTATGTAATATAATATTTGAGAGATAATGGAACCGGATTGACTCATGGCACACTCATGGCACACCACATTCATTGTCGAAAACAACAGGCACCTGTATTATCCTTTATTTATTTGAAACTGTCTTGCATTGTTTAGAAAAGACTATTAAAATTCTTTTTTTAACAATGGTCTTAGTCATACTGTTATTAAATAACATAACATCAGAGACGGTATTGTGTGTAGTAAAGTCGTGTTTTGTAATCGTTCGTAAATTTATTCAGATTTTGTGTTTGCGTGTCTTTTGTCTATAAGGGCAACAAAACGTAAAAATGTTGTAGTGACAATGGAAAAGAAACTAGAAGCATTAAGTAGAATTGATAAAGGTGAATCTTGCAGCATTATATTATGGTGTCGGTACATCTACAGTATCGGATTGGAAGAAAAATAGAACTAAAATCGAGGAATTTTTTTTTCAAAATGATAACAAAAGACAGTTTGGACAATCGGAGCAAAGCTAATAAAGCTAAGAATGAGACTTTTGACGACGCTTTGTATGTGTGGTTTTGTGTGGAATGCGAACGTGGTTTACCAGTGTCTGTGTGACAATTATAACGGAGTTTATCTGTAAGCATACCATATTTTATTAATTTTTACCATTTTCTCCGGCTAACCCGGATTTTCGATAACCCGGATCGGCCGCGGTCCCAATTAATCCGAGTTAACGGGGTTCCACTGTATTCGCATTTTACGTTTTTCAAACATTTATGCTATACTTATGACCTTCATATTTCACCTAACAAAAACTTTATGATATAACAAAACAACATTGTAAATTTCATTCAGATCGGTTTAACAGATTTTACAAAATAAATTTTGCAATCCAGCTTTCCCAAAAAAATTCATTTTTTAAAAATATTGCAGGACTAAGAATAAAGCAGATAGTACGTTGTAATTTTTTCCATATATAGAAAAATATCGTACCTTTCATTTACAATTTGCAAAATTAAAATCAGTTAACTACCACAGCGTCAGGATTTTTTTTTTAAAAACATTTTTTTTGTTGCTACGCGCAGGACAGCGTATACGTTTGCTCTGATTGGGCATTCCAATGACCTTTGATAATAATTGAAAGCTTTTAATTTTTAGTACATTTCGATATAAATAAATAAATGTGTTTATTGCAAAATAAAAACACATACACTGTCCTTTGAAATAACACTTTTTTAGCAAAACCTTTCTTTGTTCATATATTTTAACTTAGAGAATAAAAGTTTATTATTTTTAAACATATGCAATTGTTTAAACAACATTTCACAAACAATAATCAAATTAATTTGATTTTTGTGGAATTAAAATATTAAAATACAACAAAATATAGAGTAAGAAAATAATATATTAGATACAGATTGAAATAAATTTTGGTGGAAATCAACAATAAAAAAAACTGGTGTGAATCAAGCACCGCTGTCCTGCGCGTAGCACCAAAAATTGTAGAGTGACGGGGCAAAGTGATCTAAGTGCCAAAAAATCAAAAAATCACTTTTTCCACTCAAAGTGTTCTATGTGCCATCGCCAATAGCCCCACTGTGATTTAAGTCCCTATTCCACTGTTACCTAATTTAAAACTTGACTGCATGATCAAGCTAGCGGTATGTCCTTCGGACGTGTCCGGCCAAACTGTTCTAAGTGCCGTGCTTCTTTATTAGTATTGTTCCATGTCAGTAGTTGCTTATAAACGTTCGGGAACGTGTCGTTTTAAGGTTAAAATTCCTATTTTGCATGAAATAATGAATGAACAAGCATTTCGTCGTGATGAAACAGTTAAAAACAAAAAACTTAAGAGAAAAATACAGAGTGAGGCACGAGTTAGTGGAAATTCGTACACTACCGATAAATTTAAAAAACTAGTTCCGGCAAGACGTAAACCTAAAAACGAGGTTAGTATTAATTTTTATTTTCGAGTATGTGTGCAATAATGACGTTAGCAACAAAAACCAATATTTGCAATGTAACCTTATATTTTGCTTTTTTTGTTTTCAGGTTGAATGCAAATGTAAGAACAGCTATTGTAAGGAACTGACTGGAATAGAGAAGATGCAACTCCATGAGTCCTACTATTCACTGGATTTAAATGAACAGGGTAGTTATCTTATGGGACTGATTCAGATACTTCCGGTGACGCGACGTCGTCATGGTACTTACGATGATGATTCAGAGAGCCGACGCCAACGCACTATGAGTTACACTGTTCCTGATGGTAAGGGAGGTTTACAAAAAGTTTGTAAACAGACATTCATGAAGATTTTTGCTGTTAATCCCCAAAGGATTACAACCATTGTCAAGAAGAAAAAAAGTGGGGATTACACTTACACAGACAAGCGAGGTGGTGCAAAAATGTTTAAATTCACTGTCCATGATCGTCGTTTAGTGAAACAATATATTAATAGCTTCCCTAGAGATGTCAGTCATTACAACCGACTTAAGTCGGACAAAGAGTATTTGAGCTCTGATCTGAATGTGCATAGGCTTTTCAGGGCACTTCAAGAAAAGAATCCTTGTACTCATATTTCACACAAGTTTTACCGAAGTGTTTTTTTGAAGGATTTTCCGAAACTATCCTTCCGTCGACCACGAGTGGATACTTGCAAAACATGCGATCAACTGAGCATATCAACCAAAAGTTTTGACCCAGCAACCAAGAAAACAGGGACAACAAAACTTGAGTTACATCACCGCCAAGTAGAAGCTGTTTTCGCATCTATAAAAAGCGACTTTATACGAAGCACTTTGCCAGTAAGTGACACGTGCACCATAACAATGGATTTGCAGAAAGTTTTTTCGTTACCCAAACTAACTCACAGTAGTATGTACTATTCCCGCCAAATATCTGGTTACAACTTTGGTATTCACGTGGCTGATACAGATGATGGATTGATGTGTATTTGGCATGAGGGGCAATCAGGAAGAGGAGGCAACCAAATGGCATCTTGCCTTTTACAAACACTAAACTGTGGACTACTCAATACATACAAAAAAAATCTGTGCGTTTGGAGTGATAACTGTGCAGGTCAGTTGAAAAACAGAATGCTTCTGTTCTTGTACATTTTTCTTGTCTGCCATGAAGTTTTTGAAACGATTGATCATAAGTTTCTTGTATCAGGTCATTCGTTCTCAGCTTCAGATCGGGATTTTGCTTTAATCGAAAAAAGAGCAAGACAATGCAAGCTAATTAATATGCAGGATGTTATGAAGGCGATGGTCACAGCGAGACCTTCACGTCCTTACAAAGTTCTGAACATGGGTGACGAGAAAACGTTTTTTGATTTTGATGCAGCCTCTTCCGCGTTTCTGAATACAGCCAAACTTGGAATTTCTACAGCTGTTTGGATTCGAGTTTCAAAGAACAACCCTGGGACCGTCATGTACAAGAAAAGTTACAGTGATTTAGCACCGTGGGAAAGTTGTATAGTCCTAAAACCTGGCATTACTGCCACTACCATCAAAAATGCTACACTGTCTTCTCTTCCAAATTCCTTACCTTTAAAAGAATCTAAAAAGAAAGACATTACTGCAATGTTGCAATTTCTCGATGATGACAATAAACAATATTTTTTAAACATTTTGACAGTTTAAGCACTTTATCATTTTCATTTTTTGTAATATGTGTTATATTTGAAGCATGTTTAATATTTAAAATGACTTAATTTAACAGTTTTTATTTTTAAATAAACGATTAACGACAATAAATTTGATTCAAAAACGGTTTTTTGTGTTTTCCCAATAAAATGTTTTTTGGCACTTAGATCACTTTGCCCCGCTACTCTACAATTATTGTTTATTTTAAAAAATTCCTGACGGGGAGATAGTTGACCGATTTTAATTTTGAAAATTGCAAATGAAAGGTACAGTATTTTTCTATATGTAAAAAATTTCAACTTGCTATCTGCTTTTTTTAGTCCTGGAACATTTGAAAAAATATTTTTTTTTACGAAAGCTGGATTGCAAAATTTATTTTGCAAAATCTACCAAACCGATTTTAATAAAATTTACAGTATTGTTTTACTATCTCACAAAGTTTTTCTGGCTAGAATATTAAGGTCCTAGCATTAATGGTTGAAAAATGTAAAATGCAAATACTTCGTTTTTTATATTTTTTTTCGCAATTATTTCTATTTTACAACAAAAGTGACAATTTTTAAAATTTTTCTCCCATTCTATATTGTAGAAAATTTAATTACTCAACTTTTACCTTCATACAACTTTTCTCGGAAGTGAATACTTTTAAAGTTATAATCAAAAAACGAACAAAAAAATCGAATTTTTCCTTTAATTTTTAGACATTTTGATTATTTAAACAATGTTCCGGACCTTTATGAGCGGGAGGATAACTCAATTATTATTATATGAGTTAATTCCAAGCAATTTCTGTAAAAAAAATGAGTCACCCCTCAACGTCCATCTCAAAAGAGATGCGCCCTAGACTATACAGATAAATTCAAAAGTTCACCTAATGTTATGCTCATTTTCGTAGTTGATATTTTGGTGAATAGATTAACGGATTTAGCTAATTTTTTTTATTAATTTAGATGTTTTTTTTTTGTAAAAAAAATCAATGGGAAAATCCCATAGCTGGCTGTATACCATAATTAAAAATCATACAGAACAAGTAAAAACTTTTCGTTTGTAAATGGTATAAAAAGTTTATTGAAAAACTATTAAAAAGTCATCCAAAAGGATTCGCAAAACGTTTTCGATCTAGATTAGATCATCTTCAGTGCGTTCTGCTTAGTAGATGAAACTAGGAACCTTATAAAATAGGTGACGTCGAGAAATATGATTTACATGTTGATAATCTGATGTTAGTAGCGACTCTAAGTCGATGTTAAGAGATAAATTTGTTTAGAGTGCCCAAGGGGCAACATGATTCACTGCTCGATAAGAACGTGTGGTTCTTGCCAGATCAATGGACTGGTATGTGTCCATTGAACTGGCAAGAACCAGAGTTTTTTCTCGTCAACTCAATTCTTTTCGAACTTTTCTAACTAATACAAAATGGGGAGCACAACCACACACTCTTCGCACTTCTGCCTTAGCATTATGTTTTTCGGCCGCGGAGTTTGGAGCACCAGTATTGGTAAACTCTGCTCACGTAAAGAACGTCGACGTGGCTCTAAATGAAACGGTTCGTATAATATCGGGTTGCCTGAAACCGACACCTTTCGAAGAGGTATACCCCATAGCTGGGATTGCTCCACCACCTATCAGGAGGAAGGTCACGTCAGAGGTAGAACGAAAAAAGCAGGAGACAAACCGAAGACACCCCTTATATGACCACCAAACTCAGCCAAGCAGACTAAGATCTCGGAAAAGCTTCCTGAAAACATCAAGATCCATCCCCGAAACGCCAGAAACGCGCCGAATACACCTATGGCAAGCGTCAGCTACTGCGACACATTTTCCTCCCTCAGAAGAAATGGCTGCTGGACACAATTTACCGTATCCGACTTGGAAAGCGCTTAACAGATTAAGAACCGGCGTTTCACGTTGTGCTAGTAACCTGAAAAAATGGGGATACCAGGAGGACGATACCTGCGGCTATGGCGCGGTTCAGACCAGCCGGCATCTACTATCATGCACAGAAATGAGAGAGACCTTCACAGAAGAAGACTTAATTTTAGCAAATGACAGGACCATCTATGTGGCCAACCATTGGAAATACATAATTAAAGTTGTTGGTGTTTCGGACACGGAAGGTAAGTAAGTTTTCGATTTACTTAGTTGTGAGTGAAAATGTTCATTTTTAAGCAGAAAAAAACACGATTTAAGACGATTTTTCGCAAATAACTCAGAAAGCTATGAATTTTATCAAAAAGTTCTTAGAAAAATGTAAATTAGAAAAATGTAGCTTAGAAAAATGTAGCTTATAAAAAAAATGTTGAATTTATGAAATCTGCAGACGGAGTAGAATCAGAGTTTTAGACCATGAAAACTCGGTTCTATAGCACAGTCATATCTTAAAATGTTCCGCTATACGCGTTTTGATATCTCGTAAAATATGTTATTGGTTTGTTACTCATAACTCGGTTAGTCTTTAAGCTATGAAATGCTTAATGAAAAT
Organism: Diabrotica virgifera virgifera; assembly: GCF_917563875.1. Lineage (NCBI taxonomy): Eukaryota > Metazoa > Arthropoda > Insecta > Coleoptera > Chrysomelidae > Diabrotica > Diabrotica virgifera. The sequence continues at coordinate 46,575,722 of NC_065451.1, read as the reverse complement.
CATTTTGTGTAAATATTAACCAATATTTGCCTCACGGAAAAACAAAGACATCCAAAATTTGCAAAAAAGAAAAACCTTCATTTCCTTCCTGTTTGAGATTTTTGGAATCACTAATACTTTGTGAGTTATTTTGAAAAAAAAAGGATTTTAGAATTTAAAAAAATTTTACTATAAAACCAAATTTTTCTAAAATTATTTCCAACCGGTTAAACTTACAGATTTGGTGTGCCAATCAGAGATTTTCTCGATTTTTTTTTTACCAAAAAGAAAGGGACCAACCTTATTTTGAGCGTAGTCAGAAACTCGCTTAGTCAGAAACTTATGCCAGAAACTTGCAAGAAAATAAAAATAAAGCCTTTTTTAAACATTTTAAAAAAGTTTTGATGTTTTTCACGAAAGTGCTTCATTTTTTGGTTATTTCACGTTGAATTATTCGATTTGGAATTTGACGAATAAGAACCTATTTTTCATGAGCTACAACTTTGCTTTTATTGCATCCATAAACCTCATAAATACACCATTTCTTAGTTTATTTGTAGGGTATATGATTGTTAATATTATTTTTAATATGTTAATATTAATAATATGTGACTAGGAAAAATACACTCCAAAATGGTCATTTACAGGGCCAACAGCTGCTTCCACGAATACATAAGGGCTCTAAGCCTAAACCACACAGGGAAAACATAATATGGGATAACAGAACTAAAAAGATATAGAAGTAAATTTCAATGTATCAATATTCAATGTAAATTATATCAAAACAAAACGTAGGAAGAAACAAAAAGACAAAAAAAGCATAAGAAAAAACCACAAAGAAATAAATAAAACGTATATATGTATATAAAAAATGTATAAGTATCAAACTAGATAAAAAAGTAATTAAAATAATATATATAAAAAAAATACATAGGACTAGATGAAAAAAAAACAAAAATCAGCCCCGCTATGGCTCAGTGATAAGAGAGCCTACCCTTGGATTTAAGGGTCGTGAGTTCGAATCTCATCAGGAGTAGGTCATTTTTCGTAAGTCAACTTTTCAAAATAACCAGATATTTATTCAACACACACTATACTATGTAGATATATCTGATTGTAAAATCAACTGTTAGCATGCCAATGGCCTTTGTCGAGACATTAAGCTAAATAAGAAAAAGAAATAATAAACAAAAAAATAATAGTATTTAGATTTATGAGAAAAATGTTAATTATCACAATTAATTCTTACAATGTAATGTGCCAGTAAAGTTGGATAGAAAAAAAAAAGATAAACTAACTTACCACAAATAGTCTGGCTAATTGGCTAACCAAAGCCATTATATAAAAAACATTCATTGCTTTCAAGATAGTGCTTTTTGCTAATTTGTTACGCATAGTGGTAAAACACTCTAATAACAACAACAATCTTTAATATAGAAATCTATAATAAACTACAGATTGTAGAAAAAACAGAATTTAAATTAACTTATTCTTTTAATGCAGTAAACTTTTCCAACTGACCTCAAAGAATGATGAGGTTGTTATTGACAATCATTTATTATAAGTTATTCATGAATATTGGTTTTTGTTTGGCACTCAAGTAAGTAGTAATGGTTCGTAAAAATAAAAATGTATTTTAGCATTTATGTAAATATATGTTAATTTCATTCATTTAAAATTAACTGATTATCAAAATAAATTTTTGCAAAAACTAACACGACATAAAAAAAATCCATTTATAAATATCGTTATTTATTAATTTTATATTTTTCTATTAATAAAATATTATAAAAGTATATCGGTTGTCCCAAAAATTATTTTATTATATTATTGTCTCAAGTTTGAGAAGCGACAAATTTGGGAAACGAACAAGTTTGGGAAGCGAGAAGAAACTTTAAAAGACCCAGGGGCAGGCATATGAAGACCTAGGACGACGAAATTGCCGCCATCCTAGAAAAAAGAGGAGTCACTAAAGGAGTTATTTTTTATAATTTGTTGCTAATAACCAGGGAAAATGGACATTCACGACAACGCCAGGTCGTTAACTTCAATCTCCAATTTACATCGTTATCCGTAACAGTGCGTCCATAAAGTAACGCATAAATTCATTATTTCGTAAACCGGCAACTTTAAGGAAAAATCCCGAAACAGTTCGATATTTATTTATAAATTACGATTTTGTGGCATACATATCATACTAATGACGTCATCCATCTGGGCGTGATGACGTAATCGATGATTTTTTAAATAAGAATAGGGGTAATGTGATAGCTCATTTGAAAGGGTATTCAATTATTTATTCAGTAATATTAACCTTAACATAATTGTTTATACAGCGTGTTTAAAAAAAAAAATAAAAATAATTGAGACAAACAGAAGAATGAATATAATTTAATTTATTTAAAATACGTTTTACTGTTGGTAGAAAACAAAAAAATGTTTATTTGACAAATACATATTGTTTGTGGCTTAAACTTAGTATTAAAGCTGGCACCCATGAAATTCACAGGTCTGAGATTATCCTTGCTTATTCTGAATTCGTGATCGAGATATATGTACTTTTCTGTCAATTCAATCACCTGATTTTGGATAGTTGGTGTTCGCTGGGAACAAAATTTGTCATAAATTTGGTCTTATTGAGGTTCATTATTAGACCTATTGTTGAAGATACGTACGTTTTGTAATTCTTGTAACATTCAGTGGCGTAACAAAATCTGTCGGGGCCCCCCCGCAGAATTGGAAATGTGGCCTCCTTAAAAAATTACTAAATGCGGCATGTGTCACAAAACTTATATGTGTTATAGCCCAGTAAATGAACGTAAAATACGGCGATATCGTGTAATTTTCAATGTCACCACCGAAGTGGTCCAGTCAATACTACTTTTCGAGCTATTTACGAGTGAAAATGTTTAACATTGTTCAACAAAAAACCACCTTTTCAGGCGGGTTTTCGCATATAACTCAAAAAGTAAGTACCTATTCGTAAGTAAGTAGCAAAAATGTAGCTCATAGAAAAATAAATTCTATCGCCAAAGTAAATGCAAATTTGTAGCTCATGAAAAATTGTTCTTATTTGTCAAATTCCAAATCGAATATTTCAACATGAAATAACCAAAAAATGGAGTACTTTTCGGGGAAAACTCATTAAAAGTTTTTAGTGTTTAAAATAAGTTTTAGGTATTTTTACTTTTTATAAAAATTTCTATCATCAAAACTAAGCGAGTTAGGTATGCTCAAAATACAGTTAAACTCTTTTTTGGTACACAAAAATTGAGGTGTTCTTTGCAAAAACCCCATTTGTCATTATTTACAACATTGAAGATATTTAAAAAAAAGTTATTTAAAACCGTATTAAGTTTACCGAAAATCTTAAATTAGTGATCTATTATTTTGATGATTACACACAGTTTACAATATAACTAACATTATTTTTTCCTTTGGTTTTTTGTGAAGGACATTTTTTCATTTGATATATGTGGGTCTTTGCAGGAAATTTTCATTAATTTATAGGATAAACGGTATTTATAGTAATAAACCAAAATAAAAAAATGAGCGAAAAATGGTGTTTACTTATAAAATCACACAACACAACTATTCGAAGGAACGTTAACCTATAAAAACTTACTGACAGCCAAGCGATAAAGTTTCCCGCAAAAACACCAAACTGTGGTTTTGAAGGAAATTGCGCTTGACATAGGGTTTATGCGGAACGACATAATATAGGGTTTATGCGGAATCGCATTTATTTTTGTCGCTTATATCTTGTACTACTGTGGTTTTAATGGAATTTTCTTACGCAAGGAACGTAGGTAATTAGTCCTTAAATCCATAGATCGCGTAAGTCCATTTCCGAAAAAAACTGACATGTGGGGTTTTTGCAAAGATCGCCTCAATTATGAAAATCTCCCCTATTTAGCACCTCAAATGAAGCTAATCATTACCGCTTTAAAAATTACTTAACTTTTTTTAAATGAACTATAAATTTCACCGGTTCAAAGTGCTTATTTTTGAATGGGTTTTATTTGAAAGGGCTCTAACGAATCACTAATTACGAGTGTATGCAAATTGTGAACAGCTATATCTTAAACAATTTTTGTATTCCAGAAGAACAAAATAAAACTAAAATATTTATAAAAGAGCAAAACCTACATTTCTTTACTCTTTGAGATTTTTCGTATCACTAATACAGGGCAGATCCAAGTTTATGATATATGCATAGCTAAGGTTACCTCACACTTTACCTCGTTCAGCACAACCTTCACTACCGTTCAGCACAAAGATAAAAACATTTCTCTCGTAGGAAGCGAGATATGTGTTTAAAACAAAAACATTTGAACTGCAAATTTTAAATTTGTTATTGTAGATTCTCGAGGGGGGGCTCTATGAGCCCCCCTCGAACTTTGAGCGTAACTCGCTTAGTTTTGATGCTAGAAGCTTGCTATAAAATGTGATAAAAATGCTATAAAAAATAGAAATAAAGGTCATTTTTAAACATTAAAAAAAGTTTCAATAAGTTCCCGAAAAGTGATTCGTTTGTTGGTTATTTCACGTTGAAATATTCCATTTAAAATTGAACGAATATTTTCATGAGCTATAACTTTCCTTTACTGTGTCGATAGACTTCATGAATGGATACACCATTTTTTTTTTTGTTTTTTATAAGCTACATTTTTACTAAACATATTTCTTCGATCATTTTTTGATAATATTTAATTCGATAAAATACTTATTTTTGAGTTATTTGCGAAAAACCTGAATACGTGGTTTTTTGTTGAAGAATAAACATTTGCACTCGCAAGTCACTTGAAAAGAATTGACTTAGATAAAGAGGCTCTATAGAACAAAAGCTGCTCATAATTAGTCAATTTATCAATTTCCGGACATATTTTAAACGTATATTTTTCACCCTCGAGAAGAAGTGACTTTCACGCCCCAAGTAAAAGCAACCAACGGCACAACTCCAACTTTGAAGTGGAGGATAAGTAGAATCTAAATCCAAATTGCCTAGTTACACTCCAAAACAGTGATTTACTGAGATATTAGTGTATTCATGCACTGTTTAGGACAACCTACATTTTTCATCTTTATTGCTATAGAACAAAATAGAAAGAACATTAATAAACGACTACATTATTACATAGTAATATTCTATGAGATGAACAATTTTCTTCGTGCACTACTATCAGCGAATATATCTATACAATTTTATTAGATAATACATACAATACATACATACGATACATTGTATCTATCTGATGGGCAACTTCATTTTCAATACTGTAATTGATTCATTATACATTTTCAATAATATAACAATAACACATTTTTACATATATTTATTAGACGACAAGATGGGGCCCTGACATATTTGGCCCCCCCCGCAAGCTTCATGCTGCGGGGGCCTCTGTTACGCCCCTGGTAACATTTCTTGTGCTTCACCCAGATCTTCGGTAATAAGTACTATATCCTCGGCAAAACGCAGTAATTTAGCATTTCCCGATCTATTTTTATTCCTCTATTTTCCCATTTTAGCATTTAAAAGCAAAAATGGGAAAGGAGGGCTTAATATTTGGTTAGAGAGTGTCGCTATGTCTCATACCTCGCTCGATATGAGTTTCTCTGATGGTATCATGTAGTTTTACACGCATTGTGGCGTGTAAAATTCTGTGGCCATCTACACGTAATTATGTGTATCTAGTATTGTTGTTTAAGGGCGTTCTCATATGTTTTGAAGCGTTTTACATGTCTGGTCAAATGGGAACAGGGATAGAACCAACTATATTAGAAAAATAGATATTTTTCTTGGGATAGGATATAAAATTAATGGATAATATTTACAAAACATTGTAGCGGAAATTTGTAATGCTACAATAGCCTCCTCGGAAGAGAGGAAACTGGATTACCTATTCAATTTTCGATAACAACAAAAAAATCCAACATTGACATCTTGGGTGTGACAGGACAACAATACGAAAATATTTAAATAATGGCTAATGGGGATTAAACAAAAATATTGTTAGGGGGTGGACTAGCGTGCCATCACTCGCCAGACTCTTTAAAGTCGAGTAGACTTAAATGTTTAAAGACTCTAAATGAACTGTAGATGACACGAGTTTCTGTGTCTTGGGGAAGAAATTAATCTTGTGCCCCGTGTGGACCTCGCTGATATCCACGGCAGTAACACAAGTGATATATATTATATATATCATATAATATATATCATATACCAGGGCAGACACAGCCTCATCACCTCGTTGCCTAACCGGGACTGGTTTTCAAAAACAAAAAAATCAATCGAGCTCTAGGCTCAGCATCTAGGCATCTGCTTCAACTCCACTAAACACATAGCGAGTTTCACGGGACAATTCGGCAACGGTTCAGCAAAAGGAGGATTTAGACAATCCAGTCTAAATACCTCAGTGAGATAAAATGTCAAAAATGACTTATCTCAACAACTTATTCAAACAAAACCAACAAAGGGGGGTGCGTGTGACAACAACAAAAGACCAACAAAACTAGTATACTGGATTCAAACGGTATATCAAACCTTTTAAATAAGACCAAAAAAAAATAAACGTAACACATGGCACTACGGCGTACATGGCGTAACACAATACTACATCATTACGTTTCCAATCCAAAGTCCAATCTAGGACATAAAAGCCTTTCATGAAAGTTCACAAGACAACTTTCTCATTTTCAAATCACTAACTGGGATAGGCTTTACTTTTCAAAGCCGGGGATATGACCTTACTATTTGAAGCGTTTTACATGTCTGCTCAAATGGGAACAGGGTTAGAACCAACTATATTAGAAAAATAGATATTTTTCTTGGGATAGGATATAAAATTAATGGATACTATTTACAAAACATTGTAGCGGACAGTTGCTATAGACAACGCTATATGACAATGATACAGTTTTCATTTGCTTTTCCCAAATTTTAGAGTTTATTTGAGGTAAATCTTAAATAATTTGGGTGAGAGACAACAGTCTTTTTTAAGACCCTTGGTGGTTTGGAATCCATTGGATAGGCTGTTTCCAATTTTTATCCTTGTTTTAGAATTAGGATACATTTGTGTTGTTGCCTGTATTAAAGTCATGTTTATTAGGGTGGGCCGAAAATTTTTTTTCTGTAAAATAACAACACCTGAGGTCAAAAAAGTTGTGTGGTACTATAACACAAATTTTAAGCCCAAAATGAGTAGCTAAAAATATTTTTCTCCACTGCCCCAAATGCTCTATATTATTTTAATATTAAACGTCATTGTGGCACTGGAAAAAATAAAAAAAAAATAACTTTTTTATTATCTAATTTTTGAAACATCAGGGTTATTTATTTTGTACCCCAAAAAAAGTTTAAATAAAATCTGTATTGTTGTGGCTGGTTCATGTATATAACACTAACGTATACTTTATTTTGCTATGTCGCCACTAAATAATAAATAGACGAAAATTAATTTAGAAACCTTCTTAAAAAAATGTGATGATATACTCAAATAAAATATACGATAGTGTAAAAAAGTTAACATTACCAATCGTTATTTCACTTCTAAAATAACGTAACCTTGGACGTCAACGCTTCTGTACTGAACGGTACTGTCATAAATACAGGTGTAAAGGAGGCATTATATTGTTACCTACTGGAGAATAAAATCGAAAGGTCCCTGCAGTGGTTGGTCTGCCAACAAGTTGCCTATAATACATCTATTTGAACAACCGGATAGCAGTACCAGAGGGCCACGTGCATTTTCGGGCCTCTTGGAGAACGACTTTATGTTTGCGAAACTCTATCTTAGCTTCATTTTCAAAAGTAGAATCATTAGATGACGATTTCCGCAGTGACGATCTTGCTACAGATCAAGAATTTCTGTAGGATATTTCACAAAACAGAAAGTGATGTTTGTTCAGAACAACTTTCTAAGAGACAGCCTGGAAAAATGGTTCATTCTTGCTGGCTTACCTCTCGGAACCCCTCGAAAAATTTACAAATACTAAGCCATTTTAGAATAAAAGTATATGCGCCCATGTGGTTTTGCATTAAGACTCAACCATCATGGCTTTATGGTGCAAGACATCTATTGAAGACAATATGACTCTGCGAGCAGAGTCATATTGTGTGAGTCACCTCTTCTTAATACCAGAATTAAAAGATATAGTCGACAAAAATATTTAAGGAAAGGGATATTTTGGCAGTCCAGAGAATATTATTTTGATTGTATTATTATTTGGTGAACTTAAAAACATAAGACAACTGGGATTTGAAACAATTTTTAAGAGGAAATAATTAAATTAAAAAGAGAAGCGATATTTCACAGTAGCAGAATTATTTTTTTGCGCTAAGGAATACTTTGAGATTATCGTCTGTCAAAGTTTTATGAACAGAGCCTCGTGTAGCTATGAAGCTATCAAAAGACCAACTAAGGGAAGTTGTTGAAAATCCCGACACAAGTCTTTTGGCATATGTAACAGCATACCATTGTCACACACAAGCGGTTGAGAGGGCGTATTTTCGTTTACTTTTTGTGTTCAAACCAAAGTCAGCTTTAGCTCAATTTATTTTTTTTTTGTATGCAAAAAAATCAACCATAAAAAAATATAGTTTTTTTGAAAAATCCTTAGTTTTATGTAGCTCTGTGGTAGTGGAAAAATTATTTATCGGCCAAAATACATACTATGATGGCAGTTATCTTATTAAACACGTTTTTTTGGCTCAGGCGACCATAATAAATTAAAACAAACGAATTTGACATTTATTGGATGATTAGATTTTTTCGAAAAAATCTCATTCTTATGCAGCTCTGTGGCAGCGGAAAAAAATAAAATTAATAAAAATAATAAAAATAAAAAACACTGTGAAGTAAGTTATCTTATCATACATCTTTTCTGGGGTCAGGAAACTTAATTAAAAAAACAAAATAAAAAAATATTACTCAACGGCCCACCCTAATGTTTATATTTGGTACTCCAATGCTTTCCATAGTTTATTTTGTGAGATACTGTCATATGCCTTTCTCAAGTGTACTTTAAATAAATGTACTTCTTGGTTAACGGAAATTTGGTTTTCAATACTCTGTGTACCGCACAATTAGATGTCAACTAGCTTCTTCTTAGGCTTCTTTACCTTTGTAGTTATTTTCTATTCTACCTTTAATCACTTTTCCGTATATTCTGTTGACCAACTTTAGAAAAGTTTTGCTAGGCTTTCACATAATTTTGGTGTGCCGTATTTTATTAGTTCAGCAGAGATGTTTCCTGAATCAAGTGCCTTGTACTCTGGGCTAATTAGCAAAATTCATGGAAAAGTTATTTACCAGCAATTTTATTGCTGAAATCGAATTATAAGATCCTATATATTAATAATATAGGTATGCAAAGTCCGCAGGTAGTGTGCTACTTTTTTTATAAACAAAATGGCGCTGACTAATCGTATTTTTTTCAATTATTGCTCTATAACTCCGAAGATTTTAACTTTACAACAAAAACACCTAAATAAAAATTCACCGCAATTAAATTCTACATAGAGGCATGTTTTTCTCGATTTGCTCTGACGAAAATTTTCCTCGGAAAATGTGGGTTTTCCCAACAAAATCTCGAATTTTCAAATAAATTTTTTGGGCCAGTAATTATTTATCAATAATTATATAGCTTGGTGAAATAAAAGCTTTCTTGGTATAGATTATAAATTCAGAAGCCGGTGAAAATGAAACGAATATTTGAGCAACAATTCAATTGTTAATTAACAATTTACAGTCGCAATAACAACCAAAATAATCATGAGACATTGATCAAACTTAGTAAGATCATAAAGGTGTGATGCCTATTTAATATTTAGTCGACAAAATATAAATTTTTCATTTTTTTGCATAATCTTTAAATGTTTAAAAAAATAGTTATAAAAAAAATTAACATTTCTCAGAAATTGTTTATTATATTATAATTTTAAAAAATACTTAAAATGCGTATTTCAAAGGTCTTGAAAATGAATGCTTTAAAAACTTCTTCCAACCATTTGCAAAAAAGTTATGAAACAGTAAATAAATATACGATTTCTCCGTTGTTTATAATTTGTTTTAATTGTTTCAAAGCTTAAAAGTGAGTCTATGGTACAATCTAATTACTCACAAAGAATGTCAAAAATTAGTGCAATGGTTATATTTTAATCAAAGTAATTTTTGTAATTTTTAGCGCAAAAGTAGGCCTGATACAGAGTCGGAGCTAAAATGTTCACTCGAAGCGACTGACACGCAGCATACAATATTTATTAAACGTGTACGTCGCGCGGCCGATCGTCGCTCCGAGTGAAAATTTTAGCTACAGTACTGTATTAGTCTACTTTCGCGCGTGTAAATTACAAAAAAATATGTTTATAATCTTTAATTAAAATGTAACCATTAAACTGATAATCGATATTTTTCTGTAAGTAATTAGCTTGTACTTTAAACCCACTTCCACGCTTTGAAATAAATAAACAAATTATAAACACCGCAGTAATCGTATGTTTATTTTGCTGTTTCATGACTTTTTTGCAAATAGTTGCAAAAAATTTTTAAAGAATTTATTTTCAAGATATTTGAAATTCGCATTTTAGATATTTTTAAAATTATAATATAAAAAAAACTTTCTGAGAAACATTAATTTGTTTATAACTAATTTTTTTAAACATTTAAAGATTATGCAAAAAAATAAAAAATGTATATTTTGTTGACAAAATATTAAATAGGCATCTCATCTTTCTCAGATTTCACAGTTTGATCAGTGTATCATAATTATTTTGGTTATTATTGCGACCGTAATTTATTAATTAACAATTGAATTGTTGCTAAAATATTCGTTTAATTTTCACCAGCTTCTGGAACTATAATCTAAACCAAGAAGGGTTTGAAGTCACCAAATTATTTAATTATTAGTAGATAATTACTTATCTAAAACTTTATTTGAAAATTAAAGATTTTGTTGGGAAAACCCGCATTTTTCGAGGAAAATTTTCGTCGGAGCAGATCGGAAAAAACACGTCTCTATGCAGAATTTAATCACGGTGAATTTTTATTTCAGTGTTTTTGGTGTAAAGTTAAAATCTTCGGAGTTATAGAGCAATAATTAAAAAAAAAACACGATTTTCGGGCGCCATTTTGTTTATAAAAAAAGTAGCACACCATCTGAGGACTTTGCATACCTATATTATTAATATATAGGATCTTATAATTCGATTCCAGCAATAAAATTGCTGGTAAATAACTTTTCCCAAAAATGGCCTATTCTCCGATAATCAGCCCAGACTATTGTTAGTTTTTACTGATTTAACATATCTCTTCTACTTTTTTCATATTACCTATTCGTATAGATAAGGCTGGGATATTTATATTACGGAGTTAGTTGTTATCTTTGAAGCCTGGTTTGTATTACTTTAAAAGTCTTTCAAAGTACTCTTTCCATTTATCAGGTGTATGTGGTGATATTATTATATATTTTTTTCTGTTTTGCCTAGTGATTTTAATACTCTACAACTTTCTGTGCACCTATGTACGTCCTCATGAGATGAGAATTTATTATGTTAGTCGTTTGTATCAGAATTGTATGACACATTACAATGAGTAAACTATGACAAAATAATCTTTTAATAAAAATAATAGTCCACAGTACATCGTCCTTTTTGGAAGGTGATTACAAAAGTCTTAAAAATGGTCTTAACCGCTTCGTTTGAGTGAGTTTACTACTTTCTGAAAAATTTCAGAGTGCAGGTTGGACGCGCTTCCGCGTCCCGCGTCATTAATATACTGGGCTGGGATAAAGTATGGAACCAAGCAAATCTCTTTGAAACGAAAAGAACAATATTTATGAAACTTTGCATGCAAGTACAGTAACGCAAAAGGCATCTCTTGCCATAATTTTTGTTACTATTCCACTTCAGGTTTCACCGGAAATACCCCTAACTTATTTAATTTAAATGGTACACCCTATATATTTTTGCGGATTTTAAAAGAACTTGTTATTTTTAATTCATACATACCTACCAAATTTGGTAGAGAAAATTTGTTAAAAAGTGTCTGTAGATAATTTTGTGTATTAATACAACGTAATAGGAAATAAACGAGTACCATCTATATCTATACTGTAGACTAAAATTGTTGTTTACATGCACTGCATTACTTATTTGAATTTAGTATAGTAGGTAAAACTGTTACTGATCTAATTGACAGAAATAAGTTGTATTAAAAATGGTTCATTTAAGTGGAAAAGATCGTATTGAAATATTAATGATAATAGGTTATGGTGAATTTTCGTTTTTTTGAAGTGAATTTTCCAAATCCATGGATTGGACGTAGAGGATTCATAGAGTGGCCCGCTCGTTCTCCGGACCTCAACCCGTTAGATTTTTTTCTTTGGGTTATCTAAAATAACGTGTTTACGTTAGGCGACCAACATACTTGCAGGATTTGAGACAAAGAATAATAATTGATGAATTTGAACTAATACGTGGAGAAATCTTGCAAAAATGATTCACGAATTTATTTATAGGCTTGCACGTTGTCAGGAGGTGAACAGCAAACATTTTCAACATTTGAAATTATTTTTTTTTTATTTTTAATATCATTGGTCTAACGTAAATAAATTAACCTATTTTTTAACTATAAAGAGATTTATTTCTTGTTTTAATAGTTTTTTCTTCCAAACTTGGTATGTATGAATTAAAAATAACAAGTTCTTTTAAAATCTGCAAAAATATATAGGGTGTCAGATTTGTCCACAGGGAAGTGGAGTAGTAACAAAAAATATGGCATCAGATGCCTTTTGCGTTTCATTTGAAATTTCATAAATATTGTTCTTTTCGTTTCAAAGATATTTGCTTGGTTCCATGCTTTATCCCAGCTCTGTATATGATCGACAATCTTTATTAATTAAATATAAGTACTTTAAATCGAAAATTAAGAGATTTGTAATAACAAAATCGTCGAGTCCGACAGCCGCAAGATGTCATTCTAGTACTTTTTAAGTATTTAGTATTGTATTGGTTATGCCAATGAAGTATCGTATCGTGTATCGATATCGGCAATACTTTCTTATAAAAATATCGTATTGATATTGGTTTCGATACGATATCAATACAATACTCGATAAAATATCGACATAAAAACGAGTAAGTTAATACAAAAACGATTTTTTATTGATTTATCACTATCTTTATTAAAAATATTATCCTTTAAAGAACTCTTTATCCATCTGTTCCATCCATTAAATGAGTTCTTTGATAAGTTTATCTTTTAAAAAGCATCTTTTATTCGTTGTTTTATTCGTAAAAAAACCACTCGACTGGTTCGGACGTCGCCTTAACACACAAAATATCCCTAGCCAACTGATACAAAACGGGGAAAACACTACTAAGTATATGATCTCCACCATAATAATATATTTGTGTCTGGTTCAGGACTGTCCAGATTGAAAGTAGTTTTCAATTTCCTTTTCAAAAACATCGATATTAACTGATGATTTTAAAAACAAAATATCGAAATTGATGCGCTTGTACCTCTTATAAATCTTATAATATTTTAACTGTATAATAGGCCTTATGCAGCACTCACGATATCGATATTCTCAATAATATCGTGGCAAGCATATCGACAATACAAGAGTATTGTATTGATTTGTGATAATGAGTATCGTATCAACATTAATATTGCTATGGTATGTATTGTATCGGTATCGTATTGATTTTCGATACGATATCAATACAATATCGATATTTTTATCGAATATCGTGAAGCTCTACTTTAGCCTGGTAGTTTTGTTATAACAAAACTCTTAATTTTCAATTTAAAGTACTTATATTTAATTAATAAAGATTGTCGATTTGTCCGACAAATTTACAGCCGCGTTTTGTTAGCCCGACAACTAAAAAATGGTAATGACGCTGGACGCGGAAACGAGTCCAACCTGCACTCTAAAATTTTTCAAAAAGTGGTAGACTCACTTATACGAAGAAGTTAAGACCATCTTTGGGACTTTTGTAATCATCCTCCAAAAAAGACGATGTACTGCTCTGGACTATAAATTTATAACGTCCAAAATAGAGACGGTATATAATTATCTACATCTCAGATAAATCAAATTTGTGACGAAATTTGTACTAATTACAATAAAATTTATATTTCTATTAAGAGCGATCAATCTGACAGTTAATTTGCTAGGAGACTCTCGGTATATAGGTATATTAGCCAATTAGTATATCGTAGGAGTCAAATAACACTTTCCCCATATTTTAGAAATTCTAAAACGTAATTTAACGTCTCATTTGTTACAAATCACTACTTTATTGGAAGATGTAACTCAGATTATTGGTTTCTCGCAAATTAAGTCTCCCACGCATTAGAGGAACCACCTGTATATTCTATAATTTGGATTCATAAGTGTTTTAGATAGTCCATTCACTCACGGTAAAATATTGTTACGTTCTCAAATCAACCTCAACTTCTCAACTGAATCAACCTCTAAAATTACGTTATACCGACCACGAAAATCAACTTCAAGGTGAATGACCAATTTTGATCATTCCTTATGTTTTCGAGGTCGCTGAATCCGAATATGAAGTTTATTTTTATCTAGAATTGGTAGAACATGTTCAAAAATCAAATTTTATGCAAAAGTGCGAAAAATAAATTTTGATGATTTTTTAACTTTACCTCGCTGTTTCTTTGATCGCTGTAAACGTTTCCTTTTAAAAATTTTACTGTGCCATCATTGAAGTATTTAGATAACACTGACATTTATCCAAAATGTTTAAACAAATTAAAAGAGGAGTTGCTAATCTTTAAACATTTTGTCGTCAGATTTCGTGAGTTTCATGTTTACTTAAAAAAATTGAGTGACAAACTTTTTATAGTCAGTTCGGTAAACTCAGACACAACTGGCTAGTGATTTTAGTAAGTAATTTTGCCAATTTGGTAAAATTGTCAAAAAAATAATTAGTAAACAGTTAATAATTACTGAATAGTTAGTATTTTTGCCAATTTTGGCAAAATTGGCAAGAAACAAAATAATTACCTACTAAAATCACTAGCCAGTTTTGTGTCTGAGTTTAGCAAACCGACTATAGTTTATAATTTTAACCAACACAGTAACAAAACAAAATTTATAAAGAAGTTGTCTGGAAAATTAAAAAAAAAATCAAAATATGCAATAGGAACAAAGCTATGTGACTTTATAGACAAGCGGCACACCCCAAAAACCGCTTATTTCTCGGGATACTGACCACAGTGTGGTGAATGGGTAAATTTGATCATACTTTATGTTTTTGATGGTGCTGAAAACGAAAATTAGTTTTATTTTGAATTTTACGCGGGGGAACATTGTCAAAATCGCAATTTTACCCTAAAAATACAAAATAAATGAAACCACCTTGTTTTGTTTTTAACTTGCTACAACTCTGTTCCATTTTAATATTTTCTTCTGAAATTTTTATAGTATACATTTTTTACCTTTCTGAAGACAATGTGTTTTATTATAATAAAATGTATGAATTGTTTAAAGTTAAGATTCAGATTCCTGAATTGCAAAGTTTAATCGCAAAAATTGAGTGACAAAATTTGAAATTTAGCTTTTTAATCAAGTTTATGTTAAAATATAGAGCACAAAGAAAAAATGACCAAAATTAGTCATTCACCCACCTGAATCATTTTAGGGGTTACTACAGCTGACCTATTCATAGCTAACATGGCAAAGAAAAAATGTGAGATGAAGTGAGTGAAAAGTGGGTTAGTTTCAATCCGTCTTGGGCGTGAAAAAACGAGTTTTTTCACTGTGTCAATACTTTTCGAGTTATTTGCGAGTCAATCAAAATGTTTATTTTTCAACAAAAAAATACGTTTTTTAGACAGTTTTTCGCAAATAACTCAAGCAGTAACTATTTTATAGAAAAATAAATATTCTTTATAAAAATACAGTTTATAAAAAGTGAAAAAAATAGCGTATGTATGAAGTTTGCAGACCTAGTAGAAGCAGAGATGTAGCTAATGAAAAGTAGGTTCGTTAAATTCCAAATCTAATATTTTAACGGGAAATAACCAAAAAATCAAGCACTTTGCGAGGAAAACTAGTTACCACTTTTTAAAGTATTTAATTAAGGCATTTATTTTTGTTTTTTGACAAAGTTTCTAACATGAAAAGTCAGTAAGTAACGCTCAAAATAATGTTGGTCACTTTTTTTCTTGGTAAAAAAAAATCGTGAAACTTGCGCCTTAATTAGTATCCCAAATGAAATTAATCGTTACCGGTTCACAATTTACTTTGTTTATGTACTGTCTATATGATCTGTTGTAAGTTTCATTGGTTCAAAGTGCTTATTTTTGAAAACACAGTAGTTAAAGGGCTTGAACAAATCACGTTTTATCCGAGTAAAGCCCGAAATTTAAACTGTTTGATTGAATTATATTTCGGATTTACTATCGGATATTATCGATCCCTTGCGGGTACTTCGCACTTTACCCGGGTAATCCTAGGTGTACCCGTACCCGTTATTCTAACTTTACCCGTAACATGTACACCATTTTTGTCGCTTTTTTATAAGCTATATTTTTGATAAGAACATTTTTCTCGATCCTACTCACTTTTTGAGTTATTTGCGAAATAACGTCTAAAAAGGTGTTTTTTTTTTGTTGAAAAATGTATATTCAGAGATCCCAGGCCTATTTCCAGCAATTACTACTAACAAGCTAATTTTTCGTGAGTAGCTTCATTTTGTCGAGACGCCCAACTTTTTTCCTTACATTAATTTCCGGATGCGGTAGATAACAAAGATTGCAGGAATGAAACATGTAGTCTAGGTGCCAAATAGAGGTCACCGTGTCATTTTCAATTCTGATGGATTCAATTCTCAACGGTTTCTTATGGATTTTGGGCTTCTGATTACGAATTTCGAGGGGGGATTTCGATCCCAGTGGTCAAAAAATTGTTATAAACAATTTAATTGTTTATAAATTGTTTAGAAGGCTCTGGCTTATAAACTAAAAGAGATTAAAATAATGTTTCAAATACAATTTGTCCCCTAATAAAAAACGAGGAAACAACCGTTTACTAAACTTAAATCCGACAATTTGAACTCAAGATATTGTAAAATGAGTGCACAATGCAAATTGCAAATTGCAAAATAAGTATTTTTCGAAGCTTTACCGATCGTAACTCGGCTTCTGCGCAAGAAAATGAGCCTTATAAGGTGTCCTTTTAAAGCTTAATTAAGAGGCTTCCAAACAAAGTTTATTAAATTATTTGATCTTCATTTGCTTTAAAGTTATACTCGTTTGAAATTTTAATTTTCTTAAAAAAATTGTACATTAATTTGTTTATAAAGGTTTCAAGCAAACTTGAGCTATAAACATTTATACTTTAATTAACAATAATGATAAAACAACTCAAAAGGAACAATTTGAGCTTACGAAAATGTTCGTAAGTTTATTTTTGGCTAAGATGTCGATATTTTAATGGCGCGCTATGAGGCGCAAGATTGGCTCACAGTCAAGTAAGTATGTATTCTTCGACTCTTTATCGATCGTAACTCGGCTTCTACGCATGAAAATGAGCCAATATGTGATATCCATATAAAAATGGATCCAGTTATTTTGCAGCATCATCATTGCATATAAAACGAGCATTTTTGATGTGGCGGCATACACACAATTGACGGGCCTTGATGATGCTGCAAAAGAACTAGATCCACTTTATATGGATATCATATAGATAATTAGACTCTGAAGCCTCAAAAAGTTTTAGTTTTACTGCCCACAAGAACTAACTTGTACCACCATGTAACTGCTAAAATTTCGCTAAGAACTTATGCAGATATAAAAAAGCTGATATTCCCTGTATATCTCTATGCAGATTTGCAGATGCATGAAAAAAATGTTTGTAAAAATAGTATTAATAAATAATATCAACTTACTTTTTAGTTATACTTCTGAAATATTAGTTTTTAATGTTTTTTCTCATTTAGTTCAAAAAGTAGAAGACAATGTAAATAGAATGAAAGGTGATACGAGGTACAGTATGATGATTTAATTATAAGAATTATATGATAAAATTTTATTAGGATCTTCAACAATGAAAAATGAAGATAACGTATGTATACATAGAAAATATAATTTGTATCCAGAAGTTAGCGCGTGAACCTTTACGCGGTGAGCCGATCTTGCGCCTCATAGCGCGCGACATTAAAATATCGCCATCTTCGCCAAAAATAAACTTATGAACATTTTCGTAACCTTAAATTGTTCCTTTTGAGTTTTTCTATCATTATTGTTCATTAAAGTATAAATGTTTATAGCTCAAATTTGCTTGAAACCCTTATAAACAAATGAATGTACAATATTTTTAAGAAAATTGTAACTTCAAACTGGTGTAACTTTAAAACAGATGAAGATCAAGTAATTTAACAAACTCTGTTTGGAAGCCTGTTAATTAAGCTTTAAAACGACACCTTCTAAAACTTATTTGCCTGCGTAAAAGCTGAGTTACGATCGATAAAGCTTCGAAAAATACTTACTTTGTAATTTGCAATTTGCATTGTGCACTAATTTTACAATATCTTGAGTTCTAATTGTTAGATTTAAGTTCAGTAAATGGTTTTTTCTTCGTATTTCATTAGGGAACAAATTTTATTTGAATCATTTTTTTTATATCTTTTAGTTTATGAGCCAGAGTCTTATAAACAATTTATAAACAATTAAATTGTTTATAACAATTTTTTGACCACTCGGGTCGAAATCCCCCCTCGAAATTCGTAATCAGCAGCCAAAAGTCCATAAGAAACCGTTGAGTTTGTCCATCAGAATTGAATATGACCCCTCTGGCGCCTAGAGAAATGTTGATTTGACGGTTCTCAAAAAGTTATTACTAACTGATTTTTTTTGTTAATTTTCAAGATAATTATTTAAATCAGCCGAAAACATATTTGTTCTACAAAATGCAAGGTTTTATCAACTTTTCCCTTTTCAACATGTATCATTAACGAGGTCATGAGAAATGATTACTAACCACCTGATTTTTTGTTTGTTTGTTAGTTCATGTTTATATAATTAAATTATAAATGTGTTAAATTTTAACACTCATATTGTCCTACAAACTGTGTGGTACATTGTCCTGCTCCAACTTTCAATAGTTGTTAATACCACAAGACCATTTTTTATTAGTAACAATAAGACAAATGTATCGCTTGATAGGTTAGTGTATTTTTCATCCAAATAAAACAATGTCCTACAAGAAAACAGGTATGTATCGCTAGT
This sequence comes from Diabrotica virgifera virgifera, assembly GCF_917563875.1. Taxonomy (NCBI): domain Eukaryota; kingdom Metazoa; phylum Arthropoda; class Insecta; order Coleoptera; family Chrysomelidae; genus Diabrotica; species Diabrotica virgifera. The sequence continues at coordinate 46,556,475 of NC_065451.1, read as the reverse complement.
CCGACAAGAATTGTCATTTTCATTTCCCTATTTGTAACACAACATAAAGTGAAAATGTATTTCTTTAAATACTTTATTTTCTTATACATGTACACAAATGTGTATTTTACATGAACAAAAAATTAATTCTCATCAGATAAATCGTCACTCTGATATTCATCACTCTGATCTTCATCTCTTCCCTTCATTTTGTTCATTGGTGATATCGTACTCTGTAATAACATGAAAAAATTAATAAATCGCCTTATCTAATCTTGGATATAAAAAAAAACAGGTGGTTAGTAATAATTTTTCATGACCTCGTTAATGATACATGTTGAAAAGGAGGGACTCTTGGATAAAAGCTTGCATTTTGTAGGACACATATTTTTTCGGCTAATTAAGGTAATTATCTTGAAAATTAACAAAAAGAAAACAATTAGTAATAAATTTTTGAGAATCGTCAAAACGATATATTTCATCCCTGCTATCTTTTTTATCTACCACATAGAGAAATTGTTGTAACGAAAAAAGTTGGGCGTCCCGTCAAAATCAAGCTACTCACGAAAAAATAGCTTGTTAGTAGTAAACGGTGAGAATAGACCTGGGATCCCTGACTAGTACATATATTTACTCGCATATAACAAAAAAAAAAATAATGACTTATAGAGCGAAAAACGCTATAAAACAAATGTTGCTTATAATTCCATTTATCCAATTCCGGACTTATTTTAAACGTTTATTTTTTCACCCCTAAGAAGGGGTCAAAGTCACCCCCGGGACAAAAGAACAATATCACTTTTTTTCTTTGATATATTAGTATGTGTATGCCAAAATTTATGTCAATCTAATGGTAGGGGAGCCCAAGCGGGGATTTTTGCAGTAACTCGAGCGCGTCAGATTATCATATGGGGAGAAACCTGGTACCCTGTAGATGTACCTCTACTATATATTGGCTCTAAACACAGGGGTGTTCGTTAAGGAGGGGCCGAAAAAAATCTATCCTTAGAAAAACTCGAAATTGTGAGATTAAGATGTAAGTTAAGTATATGCAAAACAGTGTATATTTAAAAAATCTGACGATTTGGGCGGGGCGTAAGGAAATGGGTGAGTCACAAAGTTTTACAAGAAAAAAGCGAATATTTAGCGAAATGGACATCAGATCGAAAAACTGAAAAATACACTTATTCAAGATGTTTGAAAAACCTATAGAATGGCACCAAACACATCCCCCCACGGAGGTGGGTGAGGGTTACTTTAAAATTTTAAATAGGGGACCCCATTTTTTATTGCAGATTCGGATTCCTTACGTAAAAATAAGAAACATTTATTTGAAAGAGTTATTCGAGTTATGGATAAATGGCGCTATAATTGGAAAAAACGATTGTTGGAAATGGAAAATTAAATTAAAAATAGAAAATCCCCACTAAAATGGAAAACTTTACTTAACTTTTTTTGGCTTTAGAACCTACTCTTCACAACCCAATAGGTCTTCAAAGCGCTCGAGTGACTGCACATTTAGCATACTTTCCTCCCCTACTATTATAAGCGGTTCTTTAAAGTTTACAAAAAAACCGTGAGTAAATGGACTAATTATATAATTTGCATTTGTAAGTGTTTTAAAGGTGAATAACATCGAGTGTGTTGTCGTTGTTTTCTAATGTTTATTAATTACAATTTTCATTCATATTTTATTGGATTTGATATGTGGACTCCCACGTTAAAGCGTACAAGGTGAGATGATGGTTATGCAATGCAATACATTCTGTGACGTTATGTGCGCAATTTTTTAGGTTATCTTGATTTTAAGCAAACCCAGTTAACTGTGCCAATTGCACAAAAGTTTTAGAACATATTACAAACAACATTATAAAACTTTTTGTAACTTCGATTTGTATAATGATATAAAATTTATTAAAATAATATAAATAGGGCTTTTCATTCACAGTCATTTGTTTCGAGCTTCTGTCATGTGTCACATAATATTAATATATCTACGTCATACGTTATTGGTATAACCAATGATACAAACCAAAGACGTATGACGCAGATTTAATAATATTATGTGACACATGACAGAAACTCGAAACAAATGACAATCAATGAAAAGCCCTATAAGACATACACATGGATTAAAAAACATCAGAACGGTTTCTATCTAATCAGATCATCATAATCATCAGTGGCATTTTGTGTAGTAATTGAAACTAGCCCACTAGTTGTAAATAAGATATATAATCTGTTCACTAAACTCGGACACAACTGGCTAGTGATTTTAGCAGGTAATTTTTTTGTTTATGGCCAATTTTACCAAAATTGGCAAAATTACTAAATATTTAGTAATTATTAGCTATTTAGTAATTATTTTTTTGTCAATTTTACCAAATTGTCAAAATTACTTACCAAAATTACAAGCCAGTTATGTCTGAGTTTAGCGAACCGACTTTATATCAATATTACATGGTTTTTGATTAAAATTTGAATTTGTAAAGTGACACTAAACAAACGAGTTTTGTTATAACTGACAGTTATAGCGGTCTGCTTAGACCAATTCTACGTTTTATTTTCTTATGGAGTGTCTCTATGTCTGTCATAGTTATAAATGATCCCAAATATTAGTAAGGGTTTACAACATTACACCGGTCATTATGGTTATAATGTGGATGATTGTTGTGTTCCGTATCTACTATCATGATCTTTGATGTATTTAACTATAGCCCAACTCTTCAACACTTGTTAACCGGCTGGTTGCCTAATAGGGCAAGATGCTTGTAGCGGGGAGGAAGCAGATGAAAACAAAATTAAAAAATTCTGTTTTGAAGAAGACTTACAATACATTTTGCTATTTAAATATTTTTTGTTTTTTCATATTTAAACCACATGTATTCATAACCTCATGTATTTTTGTTCAATAAAATATTTAAAAAAATTAGTTTTTCTATGGATGCTATACAATGTGCAACTTCTCTCACTACTTACATACATTCAAAACGAACAATTTCTCAGGGTGTGAGAAAAGTCGACCATTGCAGAGAGAAATATTTTTTCTCACGGGTTCCATACGTCGAATCGATGTTTCCATGGTAACATGCACAATACAAACACAAATATATTTGTGAAATAAAATGTGTCAAATCAAAACTTACGAGGAATTACCTATCAAAACTGTTCAAATATAACTGGTAACTATAATTTTAAATAAATAAAAGTATATAAATATTAAGAATATTAAATATCTACAATATGTATATAATATGTATTTTATTTCAATTTTGTCATATAATCTATATAATAGCACCTACTCGTAATAGTCCATTCATTAACGGTAAAATATTGCAAAACCTTTAAATTTTAAAGAACCGCTTAGATTGACATGAAATTTGGCATACACACAGGTAACAAGTCAAAGAAAAAAAGTGATATTGTGCCGATATGTGCTTTTGCCCTGGGGGTGGTTTTCACCCCCTCTTGGGGGTTAAAAAATATTCGTCCAAACAAAGTCAGGAAATGGGTAAACTGGCTAATTTAAAGTAACGTTTGTTCTATAGAGTTTTTTCACTAAGTCAATACTTTTCGAGTTATTTGGCAGTGAATATGTTCATTTTTTCAACAAAATAACCACGCTTTTAGACGGTTTTTCGCAAATAACCCAAATTGTAAGTATTTTGTCGATAAAGCATTCTTAGCAAAAATATAGCCTATAAAAAATTTAAAAAAATAGTGAATATGTCACGTTTTTTTATTTAGTAGAAGCACAGTTATAGCTAATGAAATATAGGTTCATATTCGTCAAATTCCAAGTGGAATACTTTAACGTGAAATAACCAAAAATGAAGCACATTTCGGGGAAAACTCATTTAAACTTATTTAAAGTGTTTAAAAAAAGCTTCATTTTTGTTTTATAAAAAAAATTTCTAGCATCAAAATTAAACAAGTTACGCTCAAAATAAAGTTAGTCCCTTTTGGTTTTGGTAAAAAAATCGAGAAAATCACCCCCTAATTAGTATCTTAAATGAACTTAATCGTAACGACTTCACAAGTTTCTTGACTCGTGTATATATTGTTTATATGATCTGTAAGTTTCATCGTTCAAAGTCCTTATTATTGAAACGGCTGTAGTTAAAAGGGGTTGAACGAGTCACTGATCACGAATGTATGCAAATTTAGAAACACCAAATCTTGATCAATTTTTATCTAACAGAAAAACAAAAAAATACGTGATATTCAGAAAAGCAAATCTGTTTTTTTTTGTATTTCGAGACTTTTGGTATCTCTAACAATTTTTAAGTTATTTTGAAAAAAAGAATATTTTTCAAAATTTAAATTTTTAAAAATTTTACTTTGAAACCAAATTTTTTCAAAAATAAACACTTTGAATCGATGAAACTTACAGATCATATAAACACAATATAAGTAAAATAATTTATGGAGCGGCAACGATTAATTTCATTTAAGTTCCTAATTAGGGGGTGGTCTTCCCGATTTTTTTTTGCAAAAACAAAAGGGACCAACTTTATTTTGAGCGTAACTTGCTTAAATTTAATGCTAGAAACTTTTCGTAAAAACAGAACTAAACCTTTTTTTAAACACTTTTAAAAAGTTAAAATGGGTTTTCCCCAAAAAGTGCTTAATTTTTTGGATATTTCACGTCGAAATATTCTATTTGAAATTTGGTGAATATGAATCTATATTTCATTGGCTATAACTCTGGTTCTACGAGATCGAGAGACCTAACGCGTACACCATTTTTTTTACTTTTTTATAGGCTATATTTTTGCTAAGAACGGTTTTTTCGACAAAATACTCACTTTTTGAGTTATTTGCGAAAAACCGTCTAAAAATGTGGTTATTTTGTTGAGAAATGAACATATTCACTCGCAAATAACTCGAAAAGTGTTGACTTGGCGAAAAAGCTCTATAGAACAAAAGTTACTTAAAATTAGTCAGTTTACCCATTTCCGGAGTTGTTTTGGACATATATTTTTTCACCCCCAAGAGGGGGTGAAAGTCACCCCCAGGGCAAAAGCACACGTCGGCACAATATCACTTTTTTTCTTTGACATGTAAGCTATGCGTATGCCAAATTTCATGTCAATCCAAGCGGTTCTTTAAAATGTAGAGCAAAAACCGTGAAAGAATGGACTATAAATTGTTTAATTTTGAAGATTGGACTCTTGACAAAAACGCATCCATAGAAAAAGTACAGTGTACAACACGTGAGAAAACGACATATTTCGCCCTCGCTTGATTTGCGGCACTCGCCTCGTACCTCGGCTCGTGCCAACAAACTTCTGCGCTCGTGAGAAATATGTCTTTTTTCTCTCTTGTTGTACAATATACTATTACCTACCAAAAGCTTTTCCGATTTCTGCCATTTTAAGCCAGAATTTGTTGTCAAAATACGACAATGATCAAGCTGATAACATACAAAACCAGATATGTTGTCCAAATGTATATAATATACTATCGGTTAACAACGTTCTCTCTCTTCCGATACCGATTCGCCATTCCCCTCTGTCCGCACATTGATCTACTTGCAGAACTCTTTTTTCCATGGCTTTATTCATTCCTGCTCGCCAACTTTTCCTCGGTCTACCCCTTCTTCTTCTACCTTGCGGTTTCCAGTTTTGTACTTGTTTTGGGATTCTGTCCTCATGCTCTCTTTGTACGTAACCAAATCATCTTAGTTGTATTTTGTTGGTTTCGTCATTTATTGTATGTGTCACCTTGATTATTTCTCGCATCCGTTTATTGGTGATATGTTCTCTTGTTGATCTTCCTGCAGCTCTTCTCCAAAAATCCATTTTGGTGTCCTCTAACATTTGCTTCGATTTTTCTTTTATAGGCCATACTTCGCAGCTTCATGTTATAATGTTTTCCACTGCAGCGTTACAGGGTGTTTGGTAAAGAATGGGCCATAGCTTAACCTTAGATTCCTGAGGTTAAAATAGGTAGATTAAGGCTAACTTACCTTAGTACAAAAGTTGATAATAACCGAAATACAGGGTGTCAAAGTTAACCTTGTATTTTATTTATTTTTGAATATTTCCTGACAGGCATGGGACAACAACACGAAATTTGGTAAGTGGTGCCGGTACTGTCCACCCTACTAAATTATGTTAAACAAACGTTTCTGGCTACTACCAGAGGCGTACGACGGGGGAACGTGAATGGTTGACCCTTCCCAAATTCTACGCCACTGGCGGAATTGCTATTTTAGTGCAAATTTTTGATTCTCCAATACTTTCTATGTATATACCATACTCTTCATTCGTAACGATAAAGCCATTAGTTTTCGAGATATTTGAAGCTAAAAACGAAGGAGCATAATACATTAATCAAAATAAGTGTGCCTTTTCATTTTTAACTTCAAATATCTCAAAAACGAATGACTTTATGTTACGAATCAAGAGTATATTATTTGCATAGAAAGTATTGGAGAATCTAAATATTATGCTAAAATAGCAGTTTCATCAGTGGCTTAGAATTTGGAAAGGGTCAACCATTTTTTTCCCTGTCGTACGCCTCTAGAAGTAGCCATAAACGATTTCTTAACACAATTTAGTAGGATGTACAGTACCTACACTTTTTGTCAAGTTTCATAAGGATATATCGAATAGTTTTATAGTACCGGGCACACATAGTTCTTAAAGTTTTAAATAAAATTATTTAAAAAACAGAATACTTTAAAATAATTTGACATATCCATTTCATACTTGGCAGAAAGTGTAGGTACTGTACACCCTACTAAATTATGTTAAATAATCGTTTCTGGCTACTTCCAGAGGCGTACGACAGGGGAAGTGAATGGTTAACCCCTCCCAAATTCAACGCCACTGATGAAACTGCTATTTTAGCATAATTTTTCGATTCTCCAATACTTTCTATGCAAATAATATGCTCTTCATTCGTAACGATAAAGTCATTAGTTTTCGAGATATTTGAAGTTAAAAATGAAAAGGCACACTTATTTTGATTAATGTATTATGCTCTTTCGTTTTTAGCTTCAAATATCTCGAAAAATAATGGCTTTATCGTTACGAATGAAGAGTATGTTATTTACATATAAAGTATTGGAGAATCAAAAACTTGCACTAAAATAGCAATTCGGCCAGTGGCGTAGAATTTGGGAAGGGTCAACCATTCACGTTCACCTGTCGTACGCCTCTGGTAGTAGCCAGAAACGTTTGTTTAACATAATTTAGTAGGGTAGACAGTACCAGCACCACTTACCAAATTTCGTGTTGTTGTCAAATGTCTGTCAGGAAATATTCAGAAATAAATCAAATAAAAGTTTAAATTTGACACCCTGTATTTCGGTTATTATCAACTTTTGTACTAAGGTAAGTTAGCTTAAATCTACCTATTTTAACCTCAGGAATCTAAGGTTAAGCTATGGTCTATTCTTTACCAAACACCCTGTATAGATCTTTTTTTTGTTTTGATTGCTTATCTGCTTGTCCCAGAGTACTGAGTTTGGAAGCGTAATTTCTTTCCTACCCTAAATATTTCGTTCTTTGGCCCCGTTCATCAGTGTTCCGTCATTCGTGATTTTCATACCCATGTATTTATATTCGTTACATTTACTGATTGTTTCTCCTCCGTCTAGGATCAACTCATGCTGCGTCCCAATAATATTCATATATACAGGGTGGGGCATTAGTGTGACAAAGTCCAATTACTCGCTTGTCGTAAGAGATACGAAAAAAAGTTATTTAGGTAAAAGTTGGGGCACACATAGTTCCATAATTTAAAAATATTTTCAAATATACAGGGTAGTCCGTATTGACAGGGTGACGCAAACTTTTGTTTTTTTAATGGAACACCCTGTATATTTCTACATTTTTGGATTCTCCTCGATGTTTCCTTTCTTAAAATATATGGTTTTGTAATATTATACGAGGTAGTTTAAAAGTTAATTACGTTTTTTTGTTAATTTCGTAGCAAAATCTACACCCTGTAGAATTTTAGTGATTTGACATCAAATTGTTATTTTATGTTCAAACGATTTTTAATATAGTCTACTACTGTTAATCATTAATAGTATAGCGAAATGTTTAATTTTAGTATACAGGGTGGGTCGAAACTCGGAATGAGTATTTTCTGAGTTTTCTTAAATGGAACACCCTGTATTTTAGTATTGTAATGAAATTATATTTTATGGTACTTTTTTATTTTTTAATCATTCCCTATATCTAAGTGCTTTAATTTGTAAGTTATTCGTCATTCTTTAAGCAAACATTAATTGCAACAAAAATTACGTAAAATTTCATTAGGTAGCCGTGAAAATATCCAATCAAAAGTAATTTTTCGAAAAAAATACACAATAATCTAGCCTGACCCTTAATTTATTAATATTGGATGAGATATCCAAATACATTCGTAGTTAATGTTGTTGGTGCTTAAAATATGAATCAAACATACAAAATTCCGCCTAGTTATCTATGACACAAAATTTGCTTAAACATTTGACATTATACTATTTATATAGTTTCAGTTGATTTGATATAATTGCTAATATTAATTTTTCTAATGAGGAACGGATTAAAATGGCTTTGTGCTAGGAGAGTATAACAAAAATGAGGTACTAGCAATAAAAATTTATCATCAGCAGTTCCCTGATAGACGACAACCAAAAAGAGAAACTTTTGAAAGTATACTAAAACGGTTTCAACAGACTAGATACTTAGATTGTAAGAACGATTGTACTAATATGCAGATCCTCAGTGACACTAAGGATTACATATAATTGCTGTTTTCTTCACTTACAATAGTTTTTACTCGAGCAGATTTATCATAATCTAAGTGATCAGTCCGTTGAAACCGTTCTAGTATATTTTTAAACGTTTCTCTTCTTAGTTGTCGTCTATCAGGGAATTTCTAATGAAAAATTCTTATTGCTAGTAGCACATTTTTGTTATATTCCACTAGCACCAAAATCTTATTAGTCAGTTTCTCACAAGAAAAATACATATTAGTAATGGTAACAAAGCAACTGGATCTATAAAAATAGTATAATGTCAAATTTTTAAGGAAATTTAGTGTCATAGCCGACGAGGTATAATATTGTATGTTTTTATTAATATTTTGCGCACCAACAAACTTAATCACGAATTTATTTGGATATTTCATCCAGTAGTAATAAATTAAGGATCAGATTAGATTATGATGTATTTTCTTTTCCAAAAATTATTTCTGATTAAATATTTTCACAGCCACCTAATAAAATTTCACGTAATTTTTCTTACAATTAATGTTTGGCTTAAAGAATCACGAATAACTTACAAATTAAAGCACTCAGGTATAGGGAATGCTTAGGAAATAAAAAAGTACCATAAAATATCATTTCATTACAATACTTAAATACAGGGTGTTCCATTTATGAAAACTCAGAAAATACTCATTCCGAGTTTCGACCCACCCTGTATACTAAAATTAAACATTTCGCTATACTGTTAATGTTTAACAATAGTAGACTATATTAAAAATCGTTTAAACATAAAATAAAAATTTGATGTCAAATCATTAAAATTCTACAGGGTGTAGATTTTGCTACGAAATTAACAAAAAAACGTAATTAACTTTTAAACTACCTCGTATAATATTACAAAACCGTATATTTTAAGAAAGGAAACATCGAGGAGAATCCAAAAATGTAGAAATATACAGGGTGTTCCATTAAAAAAAACAAAAGTTTGTGTCACCCTGCCAATACGGACGACCCTGTATATTTGAAAATATTTTTAAATTATGGTACTATGTGTGCCCCAACTTTTACCTAAATAACTTTTTTTCGTATCTCTTACGACAAACGAGTAATTGGACTTTGTCACACTAATGCCCCACCCTGTATTTGGCTTTTCCTATGTTGATCTCTGGACTCCATTTCCCATTTCCTATATTCCTCTGTTAGCTTTCTTGTTATGTAAGAAATATCATAGTAGTCTTGTGCTATTATATTATAGTATTTAGTCGTATACGAAACAAAGAGTATATAGTGTATGGTCGTTCAATGGGAGTCCCATGTTCTAGCATTTCCGTTTCCACTTTTTCAGAGCTTGTTCCAAATAAGTATACATATTTTAAAAAGTGTTGGAGAGAGGCAGCATCCTTGCTTGAGCCCTTTATTTATCAAAAACCATTCGGTTAGTTTGTTTCCTTGTTTAATTTTCGTGGTCGTGTTGTTATAAATATTCTTAATTATTTTTATGATTTCCATGTTTATATTCTCCATTGGAACCCATAACTTTACTAAAGACACACTGTCGTATGCCATCTTCAGATCAATATATACGAAATGAATCTCTTGGTTGGCCGCTGTTTTTTTTTTCATGACCTGTGTGATTTCAAATAGATGATCAATAATTGTAGACCATCCGGCTCTAAATCCTGCTTGTTCTTCTGCATCCATTTCCTTGTCTTCGTTTTCTATTCGGTTTTTAAGATCTCTCCTTAGATTTTGCTGATTGTTGGTGTACCGGAAAGACTCATGTAGTTATCACATTGTTTTCGATCTCCTTTTTTGTATATTGCTGACATATACGATTATTTCATTCATAGGAGATTCTGACCAATAGAAAGCTGCAGAAATAAAAATTAAACTGATTATTTCATTCATAGGAGATTCTGACCAATAGAAAGCTACAGAAATAAAAATTAAACTAATTATTTCTTAATGATTTTAACTTCCAATCGTATAGTAAGTAATTTGATCACGTGTTTAATTCTGTCCAATCAGATTAAAATTATACTGAGAATTATCTACTGTAGAAAATTACCGATAGAATTTTTTTTAAGTAGATTGTTATTCACCCAACCACTTGCTGACAGAAGACTAAAGAGAATATGCCCAGACGACCTACCACAATAAATAATAATACTTAGAAAACCGTCACTGGATGGTACCTAACTCACCTTAATTTACTTTCAGACTATTTACTTATTACTTTGTGTTTAGAGTAGATTGTAAAAATGCAGTGTATCAAAAAAAAGTAAATTGTTTCTGTTTAATGGCAACCAGTGTCCTAGTTTTGACAACTGTCACATTAAAAAAATATCCATAATATACGTATTAAAAAATAATCTTACGAATATCACACGACAGTAAGAATAAATAAGAAAATAATGCTTCATTTTTACTCAAAGTTGTTGCCATTGGTCTATAGCCACTCGAGTCCTGCGGGCTCTCGTGTCTATTGCCAGACAACAAATTTTTGAAAAACTGTGGCATTATTTTCAATTTATTCTCACTCTCTTGTGATATTATACCCGATAATTTTTGATTATTTCATTCATAGGAGATTCTGACCAATAGAAAGCTACAGAAATCTAAATTACATTGATAATTTTTGATAAGTTCCCGTCGTCAAGTATATTACGTCAGATGCCCTTCGTTGCTACGAAAAAATACATTCAGTGACATTAATGACAATTAATGTTTTAAAAATTATAAAAGTGATGACTTTCAACCGTAAAATATTTATAACAACTGTGTGTTTAATTGTACTAATATGTAATTATATAAATAAATTACAGTAAAATTTTGGTTTTTAACAGTTTTATTCATGATATAATCGCAACAAATTGCACTCGATCTCTAAAATTAATATAGAATTTTAGAGCTCTTGTGCAATTACTACTGATTATTTCATTCATACTAGTAACGGAAACATACATTCAGTGACGGTAATGACAATTAATGTTTTAAAAATTATAAAAGTGATGACGTTCAACCGTCATATTTTTATAACAACTGAATGTTTAGTTGTACTAATTTGTACTTACATAAATAAATTACAGTAACATTTTGGTTTTGAACAGTTTTATTTATGAAATAATCGCAACAATTTTAACTATTTATAATGGGAAATAACCCACAATTATTAAAAAATGATTTTTATTAACGTTTCGACGCCCAAATCGGGTGCCTTTGTCAAAATACAAAATAATACTGATTTTGTATTATTTTGTATTTTGACAACGGCACCCGATTTGGACGTCGAAACGTTAATAAAAATCATTTTTTAATAATTGTGGCTTATTTCCCATTATAAATAGTTAAAATTGTAAAAATGCCACAAGAAAATAGCTTCAGAACAACATTAATCGCAACAAATTGCACTCGAGCTCTAAAATTAATATAGAATTTTAGAGCTCGTGTGCAATTACTACTGATAATTTCCCGTCGTCAAGTATATTACGTTAGATGCCCTTCGTTGCTATGAAAAAATACATTCAGTGACATTAATAATAATTAATGTTTTAAAAATTATAAAAGTAATGACTTTCAACCGTGAAATATTTATAACAGCTGTGTGTTTAATTGTACTAATTTGTACTTACATAAATAAATTACAATAAAATTTTGGTTTTGAACAGTTTTATTCATGAAATAATCGCAACAAATTGCACTCGATCTCTAAAATTAATATAGAATTTTAGAGCTCTTGTGCAATTACTACTGATAATTTTTATTCTTGTGGGACTTTTCTGTGTTATCAATGTACCTTTGTATTAGTTTTCAAATTTAAATTTCATTAAAAAACTCCGATGCTATAGATTGATTGGTACCATTTATTAAGTGTAGGATTATTTAGACAGAAATAATATGCTTTGACGCAGGTTATTAATTTCAAAGAGAAATAAAGTTTCGATAAAATTTTTAGGTTTTACTTCAAATTCGTTTTAATTGACATGTTGGTTTTTGAATTTAGACGACTGATCTATAAATAGTTATAAATAACTATTTATTTCTTATACACCTGCTCTATCGAAAATTATAAAGACCTTAATCTTAAAACCAATCTTAAAATCCAAATAAACCAAAGCCGAGATGAAGTTTTGTTCCAATATAGGACATACATTAGGAAGTTTTCTAATAAATACCAAGCAGTACAAGCTTATTGTTGCGTTTTTATCCTTTTATTACCATTAAAAAGAGGGACCTTTTTATTTTGGGGTTGTAAATTTCAGCAGTTAACTGACGTAATAACCTGATCTATATTTTTATAACAGCAGTTTACGTCTAAAAGAAAAGACGTTAGGAGAGTTATGTATCGAGTTTTATGAGAAGTTATAAATGAAATATTCTGCGTCGATAAATTCCAATCGATCGATTCGTTAAGTGGAAGTAGCTCATGTATTTTTAACAGGCACCAGCAACCTATAAGGTGAAAACTTCAGCCTTGTTTTCCAAATTTTACTACCACTGGAAAGTTTAAGACAAAAATAAAAAAAAGAAAACGCGTTACATAGAGCAAAGAAGAATAACTAGTGCAACATTATGAAACAAAAAAAAAGAAAATTTACAAGGAAATAATTTTTTTGTAGCTGGATGTATACCATCAATCACAAACAAATTTAATTGACTATTTCACTCATCTTAAAATTTTCACATAATCTGACCAATCACAAACCAAAGACAGCTTGTGTTATCGCGACAACACCAACTGTCTTTCAATTCTGATTGGTCTATCAGCTTCGTGTTTTCAACGACGTAACCATGGATACCGATCGCAAAGCAAAGTTTGACGTTTGCCAAAAAAATTATTGTAGCTGTATACGTCAAAATGAGTCGTTTCGGTGGTACTTCAAACGAAGTTATAAACCAAAACATTGAAGAAAATATACCGAGTAACACAAGAAAATCTAAATCTTATATATGAAGAAATTTATGATGTTCTGTGTGGATCGCAACTACAAATTAGATGCAGAAAATAACAACGAAAGACTAGCATTCATTCTAAAAGACTGGGCCTTCAACATGCGAAAAATTGATGGTAGTGATTACAAGGAGAGTGTTATTAAAACCATATGGAACACTACTGCAAAATTGGTACAAGAAAAATATTTCTGTGAGTATCAGAGACATATTGATCCCTTCAAAGATATAACCTTCAAGGAAGCGAGAGCGGCTCGTGATAGTAAGAGAAAATTGTTGCAAACTGTACCCGATAAAAGGAAAATGAGTTCTGTCGCTATGACTTCGGATGAATATAAAAATATGTGCTTACAATGGGACGAAGACACGCCAGAGGGACTCCAAAAGAAGTTTTTTCGTATAGCTGCCGTAGAATTAGCTTGGAGAGGTAACGAAGCAAGTTTTTCTATGTTACATTTTTTCAAGGAAGAGACTAACAACAAAGGCTGTTTAACAAACAGAATTGCATATAACCCGATATTCTCCAAATCCCGCCAAGGTGGTGATAAAAACTGTGCAGATAATAAATTGCTTACTCAAAATTTGAAGAATCCTGAAATGTGGCCTGTGAGATTATACCGGAAACTTATATCGAAAAGGGAAAATATTTCCAATGATAGACTTTTTCTGACTGTGAATGGCAAGTGGAATAAATATAATAATAGTAATTGGTACAAGAATAATTGTCCTATTGGTATTAATACAATATCCAAATGGGCAACAATGTCTGCAGAAAAGATAGGATTAGACACTAAAAAAGTGAAAATAACGAATCACTCTAATCGTGCCACTGCAGTTAGTCAGTTACTACAATCTGGCGTTAGTGAACAACAAGCTATGAAAATTACTGGACATGGAAGTTCGAACTCGAGGAAACCGTATTTACATCTTAGTGCCGAACATCATCAGAACATAGTGAATACTTTTAGGAATACTCCAAGTACATCAAGTAATAATAGCAACAATACATTTTATCCACCTAATAACGGTCATACTATTCAAAAATTTTACAATTGCACCGTTTATAATAATTATAGTCGAGAATAATATATTTTTTTCGTGTACAAATTATTTATTGTTATAGGTAAAAAATAATTATAACAAATTATTTATAGTTATAATAAATATTTCATGATTATGAATAATTGTGAATTATTCAAAAAATGGGTAGATTTGGGTTACCTAGATCAAATGTATTATTATTAAATTCCTTCCTCTCATTCTACTGAATTTTTGACCTATCACTTTGTTCGTGAAATAGTCTAATAAAATACCACTCGTGATTTAATTTATCTTATAAGTCTGTCTTTTATTTCTAAACTCAACTGAGTTGCTTAAAGAAAACACCACTCGTCCTACGGACTCGTGGTGTTTTCAAGCAACTCAGTTTCGTTTAGAAGTAAATCGACAGACTTATCAATAGTAATACCACTAGTGATTCAATTTTCGCGATAAGTCTGTCGATTTACTTCTAAACGAAACTGAGTTGCTTGAAAACACCACGAGTCCGTAGGACGAGTGGTGTTTTCTTTAAGCAACTCAGTTGAGTTTAGAAATAAAAGACAGACTTATAAGATAAATTAAATCACGAGTGGTATTTTATTAGACTATTTCACGAACAAAGTGATAGGTCAAAAATTCAGTAGAATGAGAGGAAGGAATTTAATAATAATACATTTGATCTAAGTAACCCAAATCTACCCATTTTTTGAATAATTCACAATTAGTCATAATCATGAAATATTTATTACTGCCATCAATTTTTCGCATGTTAAAGGCCCAGTCTTTTAGAATGAATGCTAGTCTTTCGTTGTTATTTTCTGCATCTAATTTGTAGTTGCGATCTACACAGAACATTATAAATTGTCTCCATATATAAGATTTAGATTTTCTTGTGTTACTCGGTATATTTTCTTCAATGTTTTGGTTTATAACTTCGTTTGAAGTACCACCGAAACGACTCATTTTGACGAATACAGCTACAATAATTTTTTTGGCAAACGTCAAACTTTGCTTTGCGATCGGTATCCATGGTTACGTCGTTGAAAACACGAAGCTGATAGACCAATAGAATTGAAAGGAATTGAAAGACATTTGGTGTTTTCGCGATAACACAAGCTGTCTTTAGTTTGTGATTGGTCAGATTATGTGAAAATTTTAAGATGAGTGAAATAGTCGCGAAAATTGAACCACTATTGGTATTACTATTGAAAAGTCCTTTATAAAGTCCAATTTTGCCAAAATTGGCAAAATTACTAATTGTTTAGTACCTGATTATTAACTATTTAGAAATTATTTTGCCAATTTTACCAAATTGGCAAAATTACTTGCTAAAATCACTAGCCAGAGTTGTGTCTGAGTTTAGCGAACCGACTATAACATGTCACACAAAATTGAAAAATGTATCTGTTACGGACAATGACGTAAATCCGGCCAATAACGTTAATGGCCGGCCAATAACGACAATGGCCGGTTGAATTGGTCATAGTCGACAATGGCCGGCCATTAACGTTATTGTCCATAGAAACTGGACATTGATGATAATTTTAAATTCTTGATAACATTTCTATCATTGCCCGGCCAATGTCGACAATGCCCGCTGTTAATCGGTCAATGTTGATATTTTGAATAAAAGATAGGTTATGTGTAGTTTTACTATTGTTTACTTCATGTGTGTATATTGTATATTGTGTATTGTTTTCGTGTTGAAATTAATAAAATATAAGGTTTATTTCCCCGATTTAAGATTATTTAGGCTTGTAAAATATCATGCTTTACGAACAAAAATTTTTGAAATTCAACACAAATAGAAGAAGTACGGTTTAAATTAGTATTTTGAATAAGTAAAGAAGAAGAATAATAATAAAATAACTCAATGAAAGAAAAGAATACTAAAATTGTCTTTATCTTTAGCATATAAGTAAAATACCATATACCATCCGAACAGAGAGTTCGACGGAAACAACTAAATTTTTGGTAGCTATAGAAAATGGGTAATAAATATAAGAAAACAACTAGGAAATATAAGAATAAGTAGAAGTAGATGAAAATAAGTAATAAAACAGGATTTCAATGCACTTTAGAGTACACAGTAGTGCGTATAAAAAGAATGTAGAAAAAATAGTACGTATAAAAAGAACGTATAATATGACAATGAATGGATAGATTCTTTTGGGCTTTGGGAAGTTACGACAAAATAAGAAAATAATTAAAGAAGAACTACCAAAAAACTGGTTAATTGAAAAAAAAAACAGAAAAATTGCCATGTGGACATTAATGTGAAGATTTCTACTATAAAAATTAGCCAAAAAACTGTAAAAAGCATCAAAATGCTAAGAATACCAATATTTGCAGCTGTAAATATATTTTAAATCAATTTATGCTGAAATATATAATTAAATTATTGTAACCGGTAACACTTTTTTGACCCATAACATATGAAATTATAGTTTAATATATAAAATATTAGTAAAAAAAGTAGTAAAAAAGTACCTAAATAGGTAGATATATAATTACTGCAAAAATTAAATATAGAAATGAAATATGTGAAAATAGTATTTATTAATGCCTTCTATATGCTTTCCAACAAACGAAAAATTCACAGTTTCAAATCTTTAAATAAGACAAGTAGCGTTGGTGCGCCAGTGAAACGAAATTTTGAGTTGCCTGTCAAATTCTCCTGGTATTCTCTGTCTCTCTCTAGGACCTCTTGTATGTTGGTCGCAATCTCGCTTCACTGTTTGAATGGGACGGGGCCATTCCATCCGTATTTCGTTGGTGCAAATGAAAGGAATAAATTCGTTATTTCGTAAACCGGCGACTTTAAGGAAAAATCCCGAAGTAGGTCGATTTTTATTTTTAAATCAAGATATTTTGACATATATGTCATACTAGTGACGTCATCCATCTGGTCGTGATGACGTAATCGATGATTGTTTAAATGGGAATAGGGGTCGTGTGCTAGCTCATTTGAAAGGTTATTCAATTATCTATTCAGTAATATAAACATTTACATAGTTATTTATACAGTGTGTCCAAAATAAATTTTTGAATTAAATTATTTGACAAAAAAAGAGGAATGGATATAATTTATTTAATTCAAAATACATTTTACTGTTACCCGAAAATAGAGAAAAAGGTTTATTTCACCATTAAACATTGCTTATCGATTAAATTCAATGATCAAGCCAGCTCCCGCCAGCCACCTGCCTCTTGGAAGTTTAAACATTAATTTAAGCGAAAAACCATTGTTTATTTGTGAAATAAACTTTTTTTCTGATTCAAGACAGCAGCAATAAAATGTATTTTGAATTAAATAAATTACATACATTCTTTTTTTTTGTTAAATAATTTAATTAAAAATTTTTTTTGTCACCCCTTATTATTAAATATGTAAGTGTTCATGTTACTGAATAGAGAATTGAATAACCTTTCAAATGAGGTAGCACACGGCCCCTATTGTTATTTAAAAAATCATCGATTACGTCATCTCATCACACCCAAATGGATGACGTCACTATAATACGCCATATATGCCAAAATATCAAAATTTAAAAATAAAAATCGACTTGTCTCGGAATTTTTTCTTCAAGTCACCGGCTTACGAAATAACGAATTTATTCCTTTCATTTGCACCACACTGTATATAAAAATATTATTATTTCCTTGTTTGTATTTATGAATATGTTACCCATATTATGATAAATATAGACGTTTTATTTGTTTTTAATAACTACTTATATTTCTGCAACTACGTTCAGACACATCTTAGTATCTCATTTTAAACACTTACTGACTCACACCGATTATCTTTTGAGGCATCGATTTATCAACATTGGCCATTTGCTTCTGGGCACTGTCGTTATTGACCGGTTATTGATGAAAAATCTAATTTTACGTTAAGTTTTTACAACATTGGCCAATAGCTACGGTTATTGTCGTTAATGGCCGGTCATTGTCGTTAATAACCAAGGAAAATGGACATTCACGACAATGCCCGGCCATTAACGTCAATGTCCAATTTACATCATTGACCGTAACATATCCATTAATATATTATGGATTGTAAATTTAGATTAGGTAGCCCTGTAAATTTAGATTATAAGTAGGCTTAGAAATTAAATTAAAAATTGTTATTGTAATACTATACAACAAAAAAACAAATAGTGTGGCTAATTGGCTAATCCAACACCATTATAAAATTAAAAAAAAAGCCTTTTTCTCCATGTAAAATTATCAGTAGTAATTGCACAAGAGTTATAAAATTATTGAATTTTTCCCGAGTGACACTTTGACAGTTTTAATTTCAGAAGCCGAAGACGAGTGAAATTATGTCAAAGTGTCTAGAGGGCAAAAATTCTATATTAATTTTAGAGATCGAGTGCAATTTGTTGCGATTATTTCATGAATAAAACTGTTCAAAACCAAAATTTTATTGTAATTTATTTATGTAAGTACAAATTAGTACAATTAAACACACAGTTGTTATAAATATTTGACGGTTGAAACTCATCACTTTTATAATTTTTAAAACATTAATTGTCATTAATGTCACTGAATGTATTTTTTCATAGCAACGAAGGGCATCTGACGTAATATACTTGCGGGAAATTATCAAAAATTTTCGGGTATAATATCACAAGAGAGTGAGAATAAATTGAAAATAATGCGACAGTTTTTCGAAAATTTGTTGTCTGGGCTATTGCCCAATGACAACAAATTTGAGTAAAAATGAAGCATTATTTTTTTATTTATTCTTACTGTCGTGTGATATTCGTAAGATTATTTTTTAATACGTATATTATGGATATTTTTTTGTTTATGTGACATTTGTCAAAACTATGAAACTGGTTGCCTTTAAACAGAAACAATCTACTTAAAAAAATTCTATCGGTGATTTTCTACAGTAGATAATTCTCAGTATAATTTTAATCTGATTGGACAGAATTAAACACGTGATCAAATATCTTACTATACGATTGGAAGTTAAAATCATTAAAAAATAATCGGGTATAATATCACAAGAGAGTGAGAATAAATTGAAAATAATGCGACAGTTTTTCGAAAATTTGTTGTTTGGCAATAGACACGAGAGCCCGCAGGGCTCGAGTGGCTATTGCCCAATGACAACAAATTTGAGTAAAAAATGAAACATTATTTTCTTATTTATTCTTACTGTCGTGTGATATTCGTAAGATTATTTTTGAATACGTATATTATGGATATTTTCTTAAATGTGACGGTTGTCAAAACTAGGAAACTGGTTGCCATTAAACAGAAACAATCTACTTAAAAAAATTCTATCGGTAATTTTCTACAGTAGATACACAGGCCTACAGAAAAAAAAATTGTTTTGGTGCCGTGAATCTTTAAGCTGATTTTTACTATATTATGGGCGATAAATCGAAATATGGATTTCGTTTTTTTGTATCAGCTCTAGTTTTATGGATATGGCAAATTCCGAAATTACAAGGTTTAATATTTGAGATAATGAAGAATATGCTATTCAAAGGAATATACATTGTTAATTAAACTTATTCCTCAGTATATATTTGTTATTTCCACTGTATTATGCCTTATTTATGCAAGAAATAATACTTTAATGGCGTTACATTACTATTTTATAAGGAAATAAAACAGCTTGGAGAGTATTTTTAAAGTTTCAAAATTATACATTTACCACTTGTAAACCCATTCAACCTCCACCTAATAATGGATCATAGCCCATGGACCATGCTTCGCCTACATACGAAGGAAGCTGGCCTTGATAAGTATGGAAAAACTTAAAGCTGGAATCTTTGATGGACCACAGATCAGACTTCTTACAAAGGGTCCGGCTTTTGTGGGGTCAATGAATAAGGTAAAGAAAAAAGCTCGGCTTTCATTTGTGGACATTATGAAAAATTTTCTGGGAAATCGCAAAAGTGAAAACTACGCTGAGCTGGTAAACCGTTTACTGAATAACTTCCAATCACTTGGATGGAATATGAGCATCATAGGCAACTATCTTCACAGCCAGTTGGACCGTTTCCCTGAAAACTTAGGTGACACAAGTGAGGAGCAAGGTGAGAGACTTCACGAAGAGATAAAAACCATTGAGGACCGCTACCAAGGAAGATGGGACACCCATATGATGGCAGATTTTTGCTGGGATTTGAAGAGAGACTGTTTAAAAGTTCATTCCAGGAAATCACGCAAGCGAAGCTTTCGTTACGTCAAGTAAAGTTTTTTTTTCTATTTTGTTAGTTTTTTTCTCAAAACTAATTGTATATCTGTTTCATTGTACAAAGGGTTTTATTGTAGTTAAATGGCTTAATTCGCAGACGACATAGATTTGTTCTCTGACAACCTCAAGCAGATATGTGCAATGCTACATGAACTTCAGTTACTGTGTGCCAGTGTAGGTCTTAAAATAAACATCTCCAAAGCAAAAAGGAGGATGACGATGAAATGGCTTATAATATACGTATTTTTTAATTGTGTGGTTTTTATTTCAATTTAGTATATCCATATCAGCATATTCGTATTTTAATGCATAAAAGCTAGCATGACCTACGTTATCTTGAAAACTAGAGCTGATAGCGCAAAACGAAAGCCATATTCGGAATCAGCACTCCAAATATACCTAAAATCAGCTCTAAACACTTTGGCACCAAAAACACTGTAGGCCTGTGTAATCCTCAGTATAATTTTAATCTGATTGGACAGAATTAAACAGGTGACCAAATATCTTACTATACGATTGGAAGTTAAAATCATTAAAAAATAGTCAATTTAATTTAGATTTCTGTAGCTTTCTATTGGTCAGAATCTCCTATGATGAAATAATCGAAAATATTATATCTCAATATCCTCCGTGGATAGAAAACTTACGTGCATAGAAATCGGCCCACTTAAAAGTTTGGTCATTTTTGATGTCTCGTATTTCCTAAACCTGATGGCCGATTTAAGTGATTTTTTAGTATGTTATAGTAAATTTTCATTGTATACTGGGTGTACGAATCAAACTGTGTTTTTTTCTCAAAGCATATTCTAGCATTTATTAAATACTGAAATTAAAACCCAACTATAGCCTCAGGTTTTCTTAACATTCTGTTTTTTTATATTTATTCGTTTATGTTGGATAATAAAAAAGTTAGGTACTTTAACAACTAGACATGTTCTTCATCAATACACGGTGTTTCTAAATAAGTGCGACAAACTTTAAGCGGTAATTCTGCATGAAAAAATAATAACAGTTTGCTTTATAAATGTATGTTTGCAAATGTTTCGTTTCCGAGATATGGGATGTTAAAATTTTCCTTACAAACTGACGATTTATTTATTGCTCTAAAACCAATTGAGATAGGCAAATGAAATTTGGTAGGTTTTGAGATATAGTTATTGCGGATTTTTTGATATAAAGTTAAGAATAATTGTATATTAACCATTGGCGTGCATACGGGATGTATCTAAAATATGTATATCCGTATGCACGCCAATGGTGAATAAAAAATTCTTAGTTTTATGTCACAAAATCCGTAATAAGTATGTCTTAAAACCTACCCAATTTTATTTGCATATCTCAACTGGTTTTTAGAACAATCAATAAATCGTCAGTTTGTAAGAAAAATTTAACATCCCGTATCTCGGAAATGAAACAGTTGCAAACGTACGTTTATAAAACAAACTGTCATTATTTATTTTTTTATGCAGAATAACCCCTTAAAGTTTGTCGCACTTATTTAGAAACACCGTGTATTGATGAAGAACATGTCTAGTTGTTAAAGTAACTTACTTTTTTATTATCCAACATAAACGAATGAATCAAAAAACAGAATGTTAAGAAAAGTTGAGGCTATAGTTGGGTTTTAATTTCAGTATTTTATATTTGCTAGAATATTCCACAGGGTGATGCGTACTTTGAGAAAAAAACACAGTTTGATTGGTACACCCGGTATACAATGAAAATGTACTTTTTTAGCAACAATATTACTACACCGGTATTCTTAAAGAATTGTGCTATAAAATATTAGAAAAATCATTTAATCGGCTTACAGGTTTAGGAAATACGAGGCATCAAAAATGACCAAATTTTTAAGTGGGTCGATTTCTATGCACGTAAGTTTATTAATAAAGTCCTTGCTTTACGGTTCTGCGCCATATATGGTTAATGGTCATATGATTATATTTTTATAAATAAAATAAATAATTTTTTTTAATATATATAATTATATAACGTTTTATAAATATTTTAAGCTTTACTTCACTATGTACGTATTTTGATCCAAACACCTTTGATAGAGAGAAGTATGCTTTGGTAGGCTCGATGTACATTTGCGTGCACGCTGCTAGCAAGCTACGTGCGATTGCTGACTATTCAGCAGTACATGAGTTGAGTTTATTCACTGCATACTCTAGCTGAGCCACGGCATGTAAGCTGCGGCGCTTGCAAATGACTTACAAGCGGCGTGGACCGAGAGCACGCCAGTTTCTGCTACACCGTCATGTGCACGCCGCTTGGAAACAAGTCAAGCGGTTTGGCAGCCTATGGGCAATCATTTAGTACACGTTGACCGCGCTATCGGTTTCAACGGGAATACAGAGTTGTTTATTTCTGGCGTGTATTGATTCCAAGAAATTGCTTAAATGTGTGTTGACGGGAAACTTGGCTTGAAAACAAGCAGGTTGCTCGTAGCGTGCACGTAACTTCAAAACACGCAAATGTGCATCGAGCCTTTAGGAAGCATTATCTGTTTCGCTATTACTTCCTTCTCGCTGGCTTCTTCAGTTATCTGTACACACAGGTATATGAGCTGTTTTACTACTTCAATGTTTACGTCGTCTTTTGTCAAGTTTTGCAAGTTCCGTTGTTTCCTTGCTTGTATTAGGGCTTTAGGTTTATCTACATTGACGGCTAGCTATATTTCTTTAGAATTCTTTTCACGCTTCACATAAAGTTCTCTGTTTTCTCGTGACGTTCTTTCCATCAAGTTTACATCATCTGGATCATCCATTTTGGAGAATGTGTTTGTATTTTTCAAGAATGCAATTTTTATTTCGTCATCATCACTTTAGTTCATCATAACGTTTCCTAAGACTCTTAAAAATCGAATGCAACAAGTTTCATTGCGATGCATCCAACTGCAATTTGGTGTGTTTTGGGCTTTTTACCGCTTCGTTGTCTCCACATATATCAGACAATCTAGAAAGTACGTTACGTTTTGAAATAAAAAAATATTTTATTATACAGGGTGTAACAAAAATACAGGTCATAAATTAAATCACATATTCTGGGACCAAAAATAGTTCGATTGAACCTAACCTACCTTAGTCCAAATAAGCATAAAAAAAGTTACAGCCCTTTGAAGTTACAAGATAAAAATCGATTTTTTCCGATATATCGAAAACTATTAGAGATTTTTTAATGAAAATGGACAAGTGGAATTCTCGTGGCAGGAACATTTTAAAAATAAATTATAGTTAATTTTATGCACCCCATAAAAATTTTATGGGGTTTTGTTCCCTTAAACCCCCCCAAACTTTTTTGTACGTTTCAATTAAATTATTATTGTGGTACCATTAGTTAAACGCAATGTTTTTAAAACTTTTTTGCCCCTTAGTACTTTTTAAAAAAGCTAGTTTTTATCCAGATATTTTGAATATTTGTCAAATCCACCACATATTTGTATACTGTTAAGTACGATTGCAGAGAGCTGGTAATAATATGAATTTTTTTTTATAAATTACATTTTGAGGTAAATTTTGAACCATATTAGAAAAGAAGCCACATCTCGATGAACGGTGCCTCGTCAGAAAAATACTAAGAGGCAAAAAAGTTTTAAAAACATCCTGTTTAACTAATGGTACCGCAATAATAGTTTAATTGAAACGTACACAAACATTTGGGGGGTTTAAAGGCACAGAACCCCCATAAAATTTTTATGTAAACATATTAAAAAAGAAGCCGCATCTCGATTAAAACTTGTTTATCGAAAAAATATTAAGAGGCAAAAAAGTTTTAAAAACATTGTGTTTAATTAAGGGTACCACAATAATAATTTAATTTGAAACGTACAAAAAGTTTGGGGAGGTTTAAGGGAACAAAACCCCAATAAAATTTTTATGAGGTCCACAAATTTAACTATAATTTATTTTTAAAATGCTACTGCCATAAGAATGCCACTTGTCCATTTTCATTATAAAATCTTTAATAGTTTTTGATATATCGGAAAAAATCGATTTTTATCGTGTAACTGCAAAGGGCTGTAACGTTTTTTGTGTGCATATTGGTACTAAGGTAAGTTAGGTTCAATCGAACTATTTTTAGTCCTAAAATATGCGATTTAATTTATGACCTGTATTTTTGTTACACCCTGTATACATTTGAAAGAGACGGTGAAACTAAGTGCCATTAAAATTGTTGTAATCTAACCAACTCCATATATATCCCACTTGTTGGGAAGGTCCATACCTTACCTAGGGGCATTATTATGTTTCATACATATCCATCCTATAAAGTTTTAATTAAGTATTCACCTTTAATGCAACTATATAATATTTAAACGGTTTTTAACCTAATATTTCTTTGGTGGCTCAGCTGGCATTCAACCTGTTTTAACACTGATGATGATTTTTAATAAAATCGAAAACCTTCTGTAATGTAGCCCTTAAAGGGATTTTTAATTAAAAAATAATAATTTTATACCTTTTACAAAGGATTTTTTCCAATTTTTGTGATTGATGGTATACAACCAAATACAGGAAAAATGTTTTCTTTTCCTTGTGGATTTTACTCAAATACAGTGGAACCTCGATAACTCGGATTAATCGGGACCGCGGCCGATCCGGGTTATCGAAAATCCGGGTTAGCCGGAGAGCATGGTAAAAATTAATAAAATACGGTATACTTATAGATAAAGTCCCTTATAAGCAAAATAATATGAAATATATATGCACAGTTACCTATGGTTGTATAGAGTTTAGTATAGAGTATAGAAAATATAGAGTATTATTAATTTCTAGGTAAAAAAACTCAGTCAGTTTGGTTGTGTCAATAATTTCTTCTGGTCTGCTTATGTAATTTAAGAACAGTGACTCTTTCATTGTTTAAAAGACCATTGTTTAAAAAACAATTTTTTAAAAGACAGTTGAAAATAAATAAAGGAATAACAGGTGCCTGTTGTTTGCGATAATGAATGTCGCTCTGCCGCCGCCGTGTGCATGAGTCATTTTTACTATCATATAGTTCAAATTACACAGATACCATTATCTCTCAAATATTATATTATGATTGAAGGGAAGTTTTATCAATGAA
The DNA here is from genome assembly GCF_917563875.1 of Diabrotica virgifera virgifera. Classification (NCBI taxonomy): domain Eukaryota; kingdom Metazoa; phylum Arthropoda; class Insecta; order Coleoptera; family Chrysomelidae; genus Diabrotica; species Diabrotica virgifera. The sequence goes on along the minus strand of NC_065451.1, from coordinate 46,530,502 downwards.
ATTCAATATTTTTAAGATATTCCAGAAGCGGCTGCAGATAAAATGTTTTAACGTAATACATACATTTTTATTGTTGAAATGTTTGTCCGATGAAAATCGGTCCGGGTTAGCCGGACTTCCGGGTTATCGGGGGCCGACTTATCGAGGTTCCAGTGTACTACTTTTCTACATACCCTTCCAACAAATTCAGGCACTTATCATAGCGATAAACTTGCTTTGATATACCATTCTCATAAAATGTTGCCGCCTGAGACTTCAACCAGGTGTTCAACGCCGTCCCGTAGTTGCGCATCGTTATCAAAGCGCTGCGTTGCTAGCCAGGTCTTCATTGCTCGAAACAGGTGGTAGTCGCTAGGTGCACGATCCGGACTATACGGCGGATAAGGAAACACCTCCAACTTGAATTTAAGAGCCAAGTTCATCGATCACAATGCTTGGCCGTCCACTTCTTTCTTCATCGTGCAGATTGGTTCGGTCATTTTTTAATTTAATGCACCATTGACGCACTTCACCTTCAATGGTCACACTGTTCCTATAAAGAGCACAAAATTTCGCGATAAATTTCAATTGGTTTGTTGTTTTTAGCCAACAATCAAGTTATCAAGCTACACGTTATTATGACCCAGCCAGAGACCTAAGAGGACAAATTAAAAAGGCCGCTGTCTTGTACGGATGTACCGATAGATATTTATTTATTTATCGTAATAGATAATACACAAAGCAAAAACATTGCACTCCACACCTGTACAAATTACATAAGAATTGTCAAGGCAAGGAGCGCTGTATAATTATCATAAAGTATTACAAAAATTAAAAAACATGAGACTAAACAAATAAAAAAATAAGCATTGTCAAATTAAATTAATCAGAAACATTCAATATATAAATAAAAAAAGAAAAAATAAAATAAAAATAAAATAAAAACACTGGAAGTACAACAAACATTGCCAATTGGTTTCTAGGTCTTAATTTTAATATAATGGATTAATAATCTCTTAAAGATAGTTGCATTATGGCTATTTTTAATGTGATAAGGTATATTATTGAACTGTACAATTTCTTTATGAAACAAGCTTTTCATTGAACTGGACTTGTTGGTTGTTCTAACATAAAAATTTATTGAATTTGCAGCTCTAGTGCTATGCTCATGAACATTTGCTATCGGGACCAACTGACTGTTCAAATACTCAGGAAGTGAATGGTTTACCATCTTAAATAAGAATGTCATATATTGGACACACATAAAATGTTCAACTTTTAACCAATTTAAAGTTTTCATCATATCTTGAATTCGAGTATATCGATTGCATCTCAATATTACTCGCATAGCCTTATTTTGGAGAATTTGAAGCCTGTCATAATTAGAATATTCTGTATAAATCAATGAACAACAATATAAAAAGTGAGGTAATATTAACGAATTATAAATTGTTAATTTAGTTTGAAATGTCAAAAATGGTGATACTCTTCGAAAAAAACCTATTTTTCCCTATCTTTCTGCAAATGTAATCAACATGTTTACTAAAAGTTAGTTCCCTATCCAATATGAATCCCAAATACTTTATTTCCTGAACCATTTCAATTTTTTCATTATTTAATTTAATGTGAACATCCAAACTTAAGAATTTCCCGAAAAGAGTATTATTACCAATAAACATGTATTTGGATTTTAACTCATTGACTTTCAATTTGTTTAACTTAAATCTTTCAGTTAACAAATGCAATTCACGATTCATCGTGTCCACTACATCAACAAAATCTTCCCCATAAAAATATATTAATGTGTCATCAGCAAAAAGATGAATTTTACATTTGCTTAATACATTTCCCAAATCAATAATGTATAATATGAAAAGTAGAGGTCCAAGTACACTGCCTTGCGGCACACCAATATCATTTAACTGTGGATTTGACATTTCACTATTTAATTTAGTCCTTTGGTACCTATTTGACAGATAATTTTCCAGCCAATTAAAAACTGTCCCGTTAAAACCATATTTCTTTAATTTCAAAAGAAGTATATGACGATCTATTGTTTCAAGTGCTCTTTTGAGATCTATAAAAACTGCGCATATACCGACCCCTGTCGTATCTAAAATACTTTTCATATCTGAGACAACTAACTGTAATGCTGTCTCACATGAATGAGAATTTCTAAATCCAGACTGGTAATTATACAGGATATTATTTGAAGTAATAAATTTAATCAGCTGATTGTACACCACAATTTCTAAAACTTTTTCACAAAATGGGAGCATATTTACTGGACGTAATTGATCAAGTTTATTAGTATTAGGAACTTTTGAAACAGGAATTATAGTTGATATTTTAAATTGCTTGGGCACCAGGCCCTTCTCTAAACTCATATTAATTAAATTTAGTAAAGGATAACCTAACACATGAAATAGATTTTTGATAATATCAACACCTACTTCATCCGTACTATTTTTTTTATATTGAAATTTGATTATATCATATAGTTGGTTTAGTGATATGCTCTCAAAAGTTTCAAAATTTACATCAGATGAAACAACTGTCTGCAAGTTTAAATTAATATCACTATTTTGGTCAAAACTTAAATAATATCTTTAATACTATCAACATAATATTGATTTAATATGTTTGCCAAATTTACACTATATGTTACACCTTCATATAATTGACTCATAAAATCTAATTTTAACTTGTTTTAAAATTCTAACACAGTTATTTCTTTCAATTTTATAGTTATTCCAATCTACGCAATCGTTTGTAAACAAAAATCTTTTATAAGCAAGATTTTTATTCTTAACTGCCAATTTACAAGTGTTGTCAAACCATTTATTACCAAAGTTTTTAACTTCCACAGTTTTAACTGGTGACACTCTATTCAAAACATCTACGATATTACCGATGAAAGTATCAGTAACTTCATCGATGTTTACCGAAGAATATGCCCAATCTTTTTCAATCAACATGTTTACCATATTATCATATATTATTTTAGAACAAATTTGTTTTGTTTCAATGACTTCACTTTTAGTTACTTTATTATTGAGCACATGGACAATACAGTGATCAGATATTATGTAATTTTTTTCTACATGAGCAGTTAACGTATAGTCATTACTTATGACAAGATCAATCATACATTTTGAATCTTTAAAAATTCTTATATATTCATTTACAAGTTGCTGCATTCCATTATTTTCTATATATTCTTTCAATTTACTTTTACCCTGACAATTTTTATCATAATGTATGTTGAAATCTCCAGCAATGACTATACTACAACTACTATGCGATTCATAATAATCATCCATCCACTTAAAAAATACATCAATGAATTCACTTATACTACCGCTTGGCGATGTATAAATACCCACTATTCCATAATATGATCCATTAATTACAACATCCAAAGACAAAACCCACAAACTCTTGTCAATAATAAATGTTTTGATATTATTGACTTTTATGTATTCTTTCGTATAAATTAGAACTCCTCCTGTATGACGACTACTAGAATCACAACGCGCCATTACATATTCAGGGATGTTTGAGAGATGTGGTCTGGAATAACCCATATATGAGAATGGAAAAAAAGTTAGAATTTATAAAACTTGCATCAGACCTGTTATGACCTACGGCATTGAATCAAGAGAAGATACCAATAAAACCAAAAGCATGCTATGGACAGCCGAAATGAAGACACTAAGAGCAATAGCAGGGAAGACAAGAAGAGATAGAATACGAAACAACATTATCAGGGAACAATGTGGCGTGCAAGATATAGTTAGATTGGGCAGGCAAAACGAAGAGAATGGTTCAGTCATGTAAAAAGAATGTAGGAGCATAGACTACCAAGAATTGCTCTAAAAGGAAAACCAGTAGGCAAGCGTTCACCGGGGAGACCGCCAAAAATATGGAGATATAGCTGGCAGTCTACCTCTCAAGAAATACTTTAACGTCGGAATTAACAGATCGACAGATCTATAAGTATAAGAAGAAGAAGAAGAAGCCAACAATAATCGGATTATCTCACCTCACAACTGGCAGGGTTCTCGATAGCAGCACTCATTTCAAACAGCTGTTTTAAAATAACGGGAAAAGACAGTGACTTCGTGCTAGCACCGCTGGACAGCTACTGAACGGAGGAACGACACGATACTACAATGGACGCGCTAGGCTCGCTCTAGGGACTACAGATAAAAACTTCTCGAACTCGAACCTTCTGGAGAGCCCTCGTATAACGGGTGTTTGTTTTAAATAAATATTGTTTTTACAATATCTGGTTTCACTTCGTATCAATCGAGATAAACAATCGTATTACCATATGTATGGATATACAATAAATAGCATTTTATCTACTAAAAAAGATAAAAATTCGCAATACTTCATTAACATATTCAACGATCCGCTCTTTCATAAATCTCTATCGACACCTATTTAATTAGCCATTCTTTGTCTATCCCACGTACACACAGACTGACACCTTTCGTAACATTTTCGTAATATTTGCTGTAGCAAAATGAGGGATGGGCAAGGCCTGGACGGCACGGCGAGAAGGTATGAATTAATGGCAGGTGGATGGGCGCCAGGTGGTCACAACGATGTGCACGTGCCTCCTGTATTACTTACAAATATATTAAATATTAAGACCTTCCTTGGGTAGACTACTATAAAGAACATTTTAGAGATCTATCGAATTCATCTTTGGGCAATATGTATATAAAATTTGTTTGAATAAGAAGAATTTTTAGTATCTAGTTTTTAACGTCTAATTAGATAAGATTATAACAAATTATTTATTAAATTAAATTTCAAAAATTTGTAACCATGTGCTGAGAACGTCAATAGCCAATTTTCCCAATATTTGAAGCAATGTCAAAGACAAGCAAAAACGCAGTTTTGTTTAACTAATAATATACTTTACATTCATTTATATACAATAATATACAATATACAATAAGTGTTAGTGCAAAAATAAAAAGAAATTACAAATTCTATTCTGTCTAAATTCTGGTTAGTGCAGTCACTGAAGCTGGATATGGGCTATTACCCCCGATCTCGTTGAACCTCCATCGATTTGCATGAAAATTGGTGAATGGTTAGAGCATATATCAAGGAACAAAGGTAACATTGTTGTGAACAGGCCCCAACTTGGGCTTTTACCCTGGGGGTGGATGCCACCCCTTCTCGGGGGTGAAAATTATTTTTTTTAAATAGCCCCATAATTCGATATTTTGACAAATTATAAGCAAAATTTGTTATATAAAGTTATTAAAATAAATCAAAGACAGTAAGAAAATCAATCAAAGAAATAAATCATCAAAGATTTTTTGAGTTATTAAAGATCAAACAAAGATATTAATTTTTCGTGAGAAAAATGCATGCTCTTAACTTATTTTTCATAAATAACTCAAAAACTATAAGATTTTACAAAAAAGATATTCTTACAAAAATTGAAGCTAATAAATGTGAAATAAACTGCTTACTAGAAAAACCTTAACTAAAAACTTAACTAGAAACCTTAAAGTGTTAATTAGAAGTGAGTTATTGGTAATTGAATGTATATTTTTTCGTCGAGTACCCAAATCTATGTATTCAAGCTTAAATAACGAAAAAATTATGCATTTTATAACGTAAACTTATTAAACATTTGTCGAAGTACTTAGAAATATCTATCAAACGAGCCCCCAAACAAGTTGATAGCATTAAAATTTATGCTCCTAAAATTTTTCAAAATTTATCTTTTTAAAATTTTTTTCAAAAAATGTTATTGTTTTTTTTTTAAATAACTCCGTTCCGATATCAGCTTGACTTAAAAACCAGTTGAAAGCTAATTCAAAAGACTATTAAACGATGGTAAACTTAGTCTTTTAAACTCCTTAATTTTTAAAAAATAAAAGGTAAAATGGCCCCAGTTACATGGTTCTCGCAGCAAAATTTAAATTTTAATCGTATCTCGTTTTTTTAATCTATAGAAATAGTAAAAAAACGCAAAATACTTGATATAGAAAACAATAAAATTTGGTTATGTATTATTTTTTACGTATATTTGGTATTTTTTGTGTTATTATCAAAAGAAAATAAAAATTACGATAATGATAAAAATGCAATTTTTTTAATTCATATTTTTTTCAAAAATATGCATTCTAACCGGTCAAAATTGTGGAAATTATTACCTTTCCTAATATAAAGAAACTATTGTAAGGATCACTATAAATTTTAATTTTTGTAAAATGGCGTATGTTTTACTTTTCACCACCTAAAAAATTCAAAAGTGTTCTCTTGTTTTCATCATAACTTGCTTAATTTTGATGTGATTAACTTGTTCTGCAGCTTATTTGATAGGTATTCTAAAGTTCTTTGACAAGTGTTTAGCAGATATATTTTATAACATCGTTGTCCCCTTATTTAAGCTTGAATACTTAGATTTAAGTACTCGTTGAAAAAAATATACATTCAATTACCCCTAACTCACTTTGAATTAACATTAGTTTCGTTTTTTAAGTGAAAATTGTAATAAATTTTTTACAATCTTCAAAAAAATAAAATCTTTGATCTTTAATAATTCAAAAAGTATTTATTTATATTAATACCTTTATATAACAAATTTTGCTTATAATTTGTCCTTCTATTGATTTATGGTATTATTTTTAATAAAATAATTTTCACCCCCGAGGGGGGTGGCATCCACCCCCAGGGTAAAAGCGCACCTTGGCATCATGTCACTTTTGTTCCTTAAGGTATCCTCTAACTACTCACCAATTTTCATGAAAATCGATGAGGGTTCAACGGAATCGGAGGTGAAAACCTTCAGTAACTGCACTAGGTGGTACATAAGTAGGTATTTACTGATAAAATAATAACAATAACACTCAAAATTGCTCTGAACGAGAAAATGAAACAATATTACCTTACAGTATAATCAATAATCCAATCCCTATTCATATATTCAATTTCTCCTCTCATCTCATCTCATCTCTTCATTTATTTCTTACTTTCTTCCACACCGTGTAGTTCTAAAGGAATATAGTTTAACTACTAAGCTTTGTGTGGTCTTTGACTGGGCTTCCAGTTCTTCTACTGGTTGCCACAGAATCTGCCACTGAGTTTCCTGAAGCATTAAAAATAATATCTTAAATTTCTATGTGGATGATCTTCTAACAGCATCTGATTCTTTTTCAGATATCTCACTATTGGATTTAAATGATAACTGAGATAATTGGTTCGATGATATTTTTATGTATGCAACATCCTTCTATTAACTTAAAAACATTTCCGCACACTTTTTTCTCAAATTGGAGGAGTAGCATTATTCAATACCCCTTATCATGTTTCTAAAACTGCTGCGTCACTCTAACCGTTATACATCCAATATATTTCTCGCATCTTCGTTTTATTCTCTTCAATAGTTCGTAGCTCTCGTAGTTGTGCATATTACCCAAATGTGTTCAAAGGGATTTAGTCTGCGCTGATTACCGGAGAATAGGCCAATTTTGGGAAAAGTTATTTACCAGCAATTTTATTGCTGGAATCGAATTATAAGATCCTATATATTAATAATATAGGTATGCAAAGTCCTCAGATAGTGTACTACTTTTTTATTGCTCTATAACTCCGAAGATTTTAACTTTACAAAAAAAACACTCAAATAAAAATTCACCGTGATTAAATTCTGCATAGAGACGTGTTTTTTCCGATCTGCTACGACGAAAATTTTTCTCGGAAAATTCGGGTTTTCCCAACAAAATCTTTAATTTTCAAATAAAGTTTTATATAAGTAATTATCTACCAATAATTAAATAATTTAGTGACTTAAAACCCTTCTTGGTTTAGATTATAGTTCCAGAAGCTGGTGGAAATTAAACGAATATTTCAGCAACAATTCAATTGTTAATTAATAATTTACGGTCGCAATAATAACCAAAATAATTATGATACTTACACTGATCAAACTTTAAAATCTTATAAAGATGAGATGCCTATTTAATATTTTGTCGACAAAATATAATTTTTTTATTTTTTTGCATAATCTTTAAATGTTTAAAAAAATAGTTAAAATGCGCATTTCAAATATCTTGAAAATGAATGTTTTAAAACTTTTTTGCAACCATTCGCAAAAAAGTTATGAAACAGCAAAATAAACATACGATTACTACGGTGTTTATAATTTTTTTAATTCTTTCAAAGCGTGGAAGTGAGTTTAAAGTACAAGCTAATTATTTATAAAAAAAATCGATTATCAGTTTAATGGTTATATTTTAATTAAAGATTATAAATATATTTTTTTGTAATTTACACGTGCGAAAGTAGAGTAATACAGTACTGTAGCTAAAATTTTCACTCGGACCGACGATCGGCCGCGCGACATACACTTTTAATAAATAATGTATGCTGCGTGTCAGTCGCTTCGAGTGAACATTTTAGCTCCGACTCTGTATCAGCCCTACTTTTGCGCTAAAAATTACAAAAAAAGTATTTTTAATCTTTGATTAAAATATAACCATTGCACTAATTTTTGACATTCTTTGTGAGTAATTAGATGGTACCATAGACTCACTTTTAAGCTTTGAAACAATTAAAACAAATTATAAACAACGGAGAAACGTATATTTATTTTGCTGTTTCATAACTTTTTTGAAAATGGTTGGAAAATTTTTTAAAGCATTTATTTTCAAGACCTATGAAATACGCATTGTAAGTATTTTTTAAAATTAGAATATAATAAATAATTTCTGAGAAATGTTAATTTGTTTATAACAATTTTTTTTAAACATTTAAAGATTATAAAAAAAATTAAAAAATTATATTTTGTCGACAAAATATTAAATAGGCATCACACTTTTATAATCTTTCTAAGTTTGATCAATGTCTCATGATTATTTTGGTTGTTATTGCGACTGTAAATTGTAATTAACAATTGAATTGTTGCTAAAATATTCGTTTTATTTTCACCGGCTTCTGAATTTATAATCTGTACCAAGAAAGCTTTTATTTCACCAAGCTATATAATTACTAATAAATAATTACTGGTCCAAAAAAATTATTTGAAAATTCGAGATTTTGTTGGGAAAACCCACATTTTCCGAGGAAAATTTTCGTCGGAGCAAATCGCAAAAAACATGCCTCTATGTAGAATTAAATTGGGGTGAATTTTTATTTGAGTGTTTTTGGTGTAAATTTAAAATCTTCGGAGTTATAGAGCAATAATTGAAAAAAGTACGATTTGTCGTCGCCATTTTGTTTATAAAAAAATTAGCACACTATCTGCGGACTTTGCATACCTATATTATTAATAAATAGGATCTTATAATTTGATTCCAGCAATAAAATTGCTGGTAAATAACCTTTCTTTGTACTTTACTAATTAGACCAACGTATTAAAACTATTTTTTTTCAAAATTTAAAGATTATGCAAAAAAAAAAGAAAAATTTATATTTTGTCGATAAAATATTAAATAAGTATCTCAACTTTATAATCTTTATAAGTTTGATCAATGTATCATGATTATTTTGGTTATTATTGCGATCGTAAATTGTTAATTAACAATTGAATTGTTGCTAAAACATTCGTTTAATTTTCACCAGCTTCTGGAATTACAATCTATATCAAGAAAGATTTGATGTCATTAAGTTATTTAATTATTGATTAATAATTACTTACCTAAAAAGTTTATTTGAAAATTAGAGTTTTTGTTAGGAAAACCCGCATTTTCCGAGGAAAATTTTCTTCGGAGCAAATCGTTAAAAACATATCTCTATGCCGAATTTAATTGCGGTGAATTTTTATTTGAGTGTTTTTGTTGTAAAGTTAAAATCTTCGAAGGTATAGAGCAATAATTGAAAAAAATACGATTTGTCGACGCTATTTTGTTTATAAAAAAGTAGCACACTATCTGCGGACTTTGCATACCTATATTATTAATATATAGGACCTTATAATTCGATTCTAGCAATAAAATTGCTGGTAAATAACTTTTCCATGAATTTTGCTAATTAGCCCACAGTAATTAAATTCACAATGGTGATGGGGGTAGTCTTAACCTTTAACTACCCGCGCATCAAGTTATAACATAACTACACGCGTGGCGTACTTTGTACGCCACAAGAAAATACACTTAAAAACAGCGGATTTGTTTAATTTTTTTTGAAAAAATACACTTAGTTGTTTGTTATAAACCTTATTCGGCATCAGTGAATACTTGGAGTTCCTTTTCAGTAAGCCAATTGGGATTTATAACTGGAATCATGGAATAACTGGATTCCATGATAAACAAAATTACTAATAAAAATTTTTTTTAAATGTGATTTTTTACAGGAGAAAAAGTATTGTTTACAAAGAAAAATATATTTTTTGCCATAATGACTAAAAAACAATTAAAATATGTACTTATATTACGACTTATAGTAATATAATCCTGGGGTATATTGTCCACCACCGGAAACAACAAATAATAAAATATAAATTACGATCTTTCCAGAACGCCGATTATAACGAAACTAAAACCAAATTGTAAAGCACATTCCAGTGATATGTTAGAAAAAATTCAAGGTCAAAAATTAAATTTTTAAATATATTTCCAGTAGAATTCTTATATCTGGCGTACAAAGTACGCCAGCGCGTGTAGTTAAAGGTTAACACACTATATCCAAAACTATGTATAATCTGTATAATATAAATATTAAATAAATTAAATATTTTGGGTTTTTAATTCCTTTATGGCGAACTGTAGTAATTCCGACTTGAAAGAATCCTGAGCAAATAAAATATTTTCATTCATTAACCACTCTTTCATTTTATGTACTGTCCAGCTATTTGTTGATTGCTTATTTAAAATTTTTGAGTAGTATGGGACATTATCCAAAATTTTAACAAATGGTTCATGTAAACTCGAAAGCCGTTTTTCTTTCAGTTTCACAAACACCTCCGTATTCATGGTATCGTAATGATCAGCCGATTTAGATAAATGCCAGATGGGAGAAATTTTATATGGGCTAGAAAAAGGTGGAAATATGCAGACAGAGAAGACCTGGAGAAGATGGAAGTGAGACCATGGAAAATAGTAAACGCGGAAAAGACTCACGAAGAGTTGTAACAGTCAAAGATGATGATGATAGTGATGATGATTTCAAGAGATCTTGAAGAGGTAAACAGCATTATGTCCACATTGTGTTTAAATTATTTTGTGATTTTTTTAATTAAAAACTTTAATATTATAATATGTTTTATATTAAATATTTTAAATAGCATAATTTTGAATGTTAATAATCTGAAAAAATAATTAGACAAGAGTTTGTGAAATACCTTTTACATATTAACAGTGTGAAAGATCCTGTAAATAAAGAATCGCCAAAAAAAACGTAAAACGCTTCTTCTGTAAAATTTCAAATTTGTGACATAGTTTTCTTTACCTCCGGCATACAAAATTATTAATGCCGATATCAAATTCGGCTTTTCACGTAGAGTTGTATTAGGGTAGTAATAAAAATGTATCTTTTTTTTAGATACCTTTCTGGCAATAAGCTACAAATGTAAATGTAAATGAATTATTTTAAATTTTCTTGGATTCTAGATTTATTACTAAAAAGTTTATCTTTTTACGAAAAATATTTTAGATGGAAAACAAGGAATTTATTAATTTTTGGTAAACTAAAGTAATTTATTCAATGGACAAATTCGTAGGAAACTCGTAACTAGTATTTTTCCCGATTTGCATCTTTAGATGTAATATATTTACCGAAAATCAAGTGGTTTTAAATCGTTAGTGAAAATAGATAGGAGAAGCTGAGCATAATTCAGGTAAACCTCGGGTAACTTCCAGTGACAAGATAAACTTTCTGTAAAGCTTAAATTAACGCATAAATTGAGAAGGAGTTCTCAGGGGAGCCACCAGGTTCTTGCTATTTTTCAAGATCGCTGCGCTCCGGTGCGGTGCCGGTGTAACTCTTTTGGCCTACTGAATTATGGGGCCATTTAAACGTTGGCCTTGTCTGTCCAGACACAACCTGCTTGCTCAGATTTGAGTACACCTGCCGCTAAAATCTGAATAGCGCTATAATCTTTAGTCCAGGCAATCTACAACATTTTGGTTTGACTCTTGATTTAAATATTTCGTTAGAGGTTAATTTAATAAAAATATTTACGCGTATAACATACTATAAAAACAAAATAACAGAAAATGATGTTCTAAAAATCTCTGAAATAAACTTAAGTGGTACTATATACCGAGTGGACCACAAGTTATTGCTATTTTTCAAGAACGCTGCGCTTTGGTGGCGTTGTAACTCTTTTGATCTACTGTCTGTCCAAGCACAACTTGCTTGCTCAGATTTGAGTACACCTAAGGCTAAAATCAGAATAGCGCTATAATCTTGAGTTCAGGCAATCTACAACATTTTAGTTTGAAATTTTATTTACATATTTTTTTGAAGACATCAATATAAGAGACTTGGGAATAAATTAATTTAGTAATACGTTTTACAAAGTGAATTTACAAAAAATATTGCTATTTTTCAAGATCGCTGCGCTCCGGTGTCGGTGTGTAAATCTTTTGGCCTACTGAATTATGTAGCCATTTGAACGTTGGCCTTGTCTGTCAAAACACGACCTGGCTGGTCAGATTTGAGTACGATTGCCTCTAAAATCTGAATAGCGCTCTAATCTTTAGTCCAGGCAATCTACAACATTTTGGTTTGAATCTTGATTTAAATATTTCGTTAGAGATTAATTTAAATAAAATATTTACGCGTATAACATACTATAAAAACTAAATAACAGAAAAAGTTTTTCAAAATCTCTGAAATAATTTTAAATGGTCCTATATACCGTGTGGACCACAAGTTAATGCTATTTTTTTAGATCGCTGTGCTTTGGTGACGTTGTAACTCTTTTGGTCTACTGTCTGTCCAAGCACAACCTGCTTGCCCAGATTTGAGTATACCTACCGCTAAAATCTGAATAGCGCTATAATATTTAGTCCAGGCAATTTGCAAAATTTTGGTTTGAAATTTTATTTACATATTTTTTGAAGACATCAATAAAAGAGACTTAAGAATAAATTTAGTGATACGATTTATAAAGTGGAGCAAGAATTATAATTATTGTTCAAGATCGCTGCGCTTCGGTGTCGGTGAAACTCTTTTGGCCTATTGAATTATGGAGCCATTTAAACGTTGGTCTTCTCTGTCCAGACACAACCTGCTTGCTCAGATTTGAGTACACCTGCCGCTAAAATCTGAATAGCGCTATAATCTTTAGTCCAGGCAATCTACAACATTTTGTTTTGACCCTTGATTTAAATATTTCGTGAGAGATTAATTAATTCAAAATATTTACGCGTATAACATAGGTACTATAAAAACAAAATAACAGAAAGTTCTAAAAATCTCTGAAATAAATTTAAGCGGTACTATATACCGTGTGGACCACAAGTTATTGCTATTTTTCAAGATAGCTGCGCTTTGGTGACGTTGTAACCCTTTTGGTCTACTATCTGTCCAAGCACAACCTGCTTTCTCAGATTTGAGTATAACTACCGCTTAACACTAGAAGCACCAACATTTCTGCATACCTAGAAGCACCGCAGCGGTCAAAATGACGGGTATTAGAAGTTCTATGGCCAGCCGTTTTTGAATTCTTTTTTACTTGATAAAAACCTATATTGAGTTAATAACTAATAATAAAAGACATATTTAATTAATTTAAATGAATTATTTAATGATTATTTGTTTTGGGATGTAAGGGTTAGTGATGCGCAACGTATAGCCTCTCCTATCCAAATGTCAACCTCACCTGCCCGCGTGATGATCTTGATTCTGGTCATCCGGTGCATCCTGCTAGATAACAAACGAGGCTCTGACGTCCGAGTGATTGCCGGTATAAGTAATCCCCCACTTACCTACCGACGGCTTCGGGCGGATGAGTTGGGTAAGTGGTAGGGCACTCTTTTGTCCTAGGGTTGGGAAACTGGCCCTAAAGGCGGATGAACCGAGAACTAGGTCAACGGCGTAAGGATGTAGAAGGCAAGGAGAAACCACTACATTAAAGATCCATATGGATATCTCTTGTACATCTATCATGGCTACAGCTTTGAGAGTGAAGACTACTGATCATGTATATCGGAGTGCAAGATCCGGCAGGGGAGGAATAACAACACAGAACCATGGGGCCTCCCAGGTCGTTAGCAAGCGAAACCCCCAAGTAAAAGGAAAGGACACGCCTAGAAAAATTAAGCAGTTTATTAAAATATGCACCTGGAACGTCAAGACCATGTACGAAGCAGGCAAAATTTATAATGCCATCCATGAAATGGAAAAACTGAATATCGATATAATGGGCATCAGTGAAATGCGATGGCCTGATGCCGGAAAATGTCAAATAAACGAGCACCAAGTATATTACTCTGGAAATACAGAAGGTCATAAGCATAAGCATGGCGTCGGAGTAATTTTAAATAAACAAATAAAAAAATACGTTACGAATTTTGTTCCAATATCCGAGAGAATCATGCTCATTCAATTGGATTTATTCCCAGCAAAAACCAACATAATCCAAATATACGCACCCACAGCAGACAAATCAGACGAAGTAATAGAGGCTTTTTATTACGATTTAAGGACAGTCCTAAGTAAGTTAAAAACCAATGAAGTAACGCTAGTTATGGGTGACTTTAATGCCAAAATCGGTAAGGGTAGTTATGGTGAAGTAGTAGGTTCATGGGGTTTGGGTGAGCGAAATGAGAGAGGAGAACGCCTACTCACATTTGCTACGGAAGAAGAGTTGGTAATCACCAATACACTCTTCAAATTACCATACAGAAGGTTGTACACATGGCGCTCACCCGGTGACACGCCAGAAAATCTCATTAGAAACCAGATTGACTATATTTTAATAAATAAAAGATTCAAAAACTCTATAACATCAGTGAAAGCCTACCCTGGTGCAGATATTAAGTCAGACCATAACCCACTTGTCGGTAAGTTTCGTCTGAAATTTAAAAAAATCCACAAACCTAATCCTATAAGATACGATCTCAAACAACTAAGAGATGATGACATAAAGCAAGAAGTACGGGAATATCTGAAGAACAACATATCCAAGTCAGAAGTAGTTAATGATGTTGACACAGAAATAAACCACTTAGAAAACATTGGGAAGGAAATATTAGACCAATACCTGCGACCGAAAAAGACAGAAAAGAAAAAGCCATGGATGACCGACGGTATATTACAGATGATGGACAGAAGAAGAGAATCCAAGCGGAAAGACTACGTTGCATATCAGTTTCTAGACAAAGAGATAAAAAAAGCTGTCAGAGAAGCTAAAAACAGAAATCTGGAAGAACAGTGTGAAGAAATCGAGATGTTGGAACGTAAACACGATTCTTTCAACCTCCACAAAAAGATCAAAGAAGCAGCAGGCATCTATAAATCAAAAAGGCCGGGACACTTAACAGACGCTCAAGGAAATCCAATAGTTGATATTGAAGAAACAAAAACAACATGGATGAAATATGTGACAACAACATTTGAAGACGATAGGAATGTCACCATCACACAAAATAAAAATGACGATACCGGACCACCTATTCTCGAAGCGGAAGTAGAAGCTGCTATAAACAACATTAAAGAGGGAAAAGCCGCAGGACCAGACGAGTTCTACTCAGAATCTTTAAAAATTATGGATAAAGACGAAGTAAAAAGACTTACCTTGATCTTCAACAAAATATACCAAAGTGGAAAAATACCCCAACAGTGGCTAAGATCAACTTTTATAACAATCCCTAAAAAACCCAATGCCAAAAAATGTGAAGATTATCGAATAATAAGCCTTATGAGCCATCTCCTGGAAACTTTTTTAAAAATTATACATAAAAGAATATATAAAAAGTGTGAAGAACACATGACAAACACACAATTTGGCTTTAGGGATGCATTGGGTACTCGAGAGGCAATTTTTGCAATACAAGTTCTCTTTCAAAGATGTAGAGACGTGAATTGTGATATATATGTGTGTTTTGTTGATTACCAGAAAGCGTTCGATAGAATAAAACATGACGAACTGATGAAAATATTAAATTCAATTGGTCTAGACAGCAGAGATCGCCGTATAATAAACAATATCTAATATGAACAAACTGCAGCTGTTAGAGTAGGGGATCAGTTAACAGACGACATAAAGATAAAAAGAGGTGTGCGACAGGGATGTATATTATCCCCATTATTGTTCAATACATATTCAGAACACATTATGAACCTAGCGCTAACGGACATAGACGAGGGAATACTTATAAACGGAGAACGATTGAACAACATAAGATACGCTGATGATACTGTCATTTTTGCAGACAGTCTTGAAGATCTGCAGACACTTGTCTCCAGGGTGGCAGAAGTAAGTAGCAGGTTTGGGCTTGATTTTAACATCAAAAAAACCAAATACATGGTTATAAGCAAAAATAGGATACCACCTGGTCAATTACTAGTTAACCAACAACCTATAACACAAATCACCAACTTTTGTTATTTGGGTGCAAACTTAAATGAACAGTGGGACCAATCGACGGAAATTAAGATAAGGATCGAGAAAGCAAGATCAGCCTTCGTCAAAATGAAAAAAATCTTTAACAGTCACGATATAAAATTGGAAATAAAAATTCGTTTACTAAAGTGCTACGTATTCTCCGTTCTTTTATATGGCGTGGAGTCATGGACCTTAACTGAAGCATCACTGAAGAGACTCAAAGCATTTGAGATGTGGTGCTATAGACGCATTTTGAGGATTTCCTGGATAGACAGAGTTACCAACGAAGAAGTTCTACATAGAATGGGTAAAGAGCGCGAACTAGTCGTAACCATAAAACGTCGCAAACTGGAATACCTGGGCCATGTAATGCGCAATGAACAACGATATGACCTACTTCGGACCATACTTCAAGGTAAAGTGCATGGGAAAAGAGGTCCAGGACGAAGAAGAATATCCTGGCTGCATAACCTGCGAAAATGGTTTAACTTAACCACTACCGGACTTTTCAGGGCAGCAGTCAACAAAGTCAGAATAGCCATGTTAGTGTCCAACATCCGTAACGGATAGGCACCATAAGAAGAAGAAGATTTAATTAGTTAAGCACGATTTATGCAGTAGCAAAATTTTTCAATTTTGCTTATACAGTATGTCCCTGTAAGTTGTATCCATATGGTAAACTTTTTTATTATTAATTTTACAGAAAAAGTTATTCTTCATAAAAAGCTCTGCATGGTCCAAAACCTAAGATTTAACCATCAAATATCGATTTTTTTGAATATTATACGAGGTATGTCAAAAACTTTGAATTTCACTCAAGAGTAAAGTAGCTTTATTTTTCACAATATTGAAAATTGCTATTATGAAAAGTTGTTTGGAATTAAAAACTATATTCTAATATGCAATTACATCCTTATAATTTAAATTTTTTTTTTGAAAAATTATGGATAACTAACATTATTTTCAGTTGTTATTTCAGTTCTGATAACTCTTTTATTATTAATTTTACGAAAAAAAGTGATTCTTAATAAAAAGTTCTGGATAGTTTAAAACCTAAAATACAACTATCTTATATGAAATTTTATCAATTTTATACGAGGTATGTCAAAAAAGATAAATTTAGATCAAAAGTAAAGTACCTTTATAGTTCAGAATATTTCAATTAAAAGGATGTAATTACATAATGAAACATAGTTTTTAATTCTGAATAACTTTTCGTAATAACAATTTTCGCTATTGTGAAAAATAAACGTGTTTTACTCTTGAGCGAAATTCATATTTTTTGACATACCTCGTATAAAATTGATAAAATTTAACATAAGATGGTTGTATTTAAGGTTTTAGACCGGGCAGAACTTTTTATTAAAAATTACTTTTTTCCGTAACATTAATAATAAAAGAGTTATCTGAATTAAAATAACTGAAAATAATGTTAGTCATCTAAAATTTCTCAAAATTTTTTTTTTTTCAATTAGAAGGATGTAATTGCATACTAGAATATAGTTTTTAATTCCAAACAACTTTTTATAATAACAATTTTCAATATTGTGAAAAATAATGCTACTTTACTCTTGAGTGAAATTCAAACTTTTTGACATACCTCGTATAATATCCAAAAAAATTGATATTTGATGGTTAAGTTTTAGGTATTGGACCAAGCAGAGCTTTTTATGAAGAATAACTTTTTTTCGTAAAATTAATAATAAAAAAGTTTTCCATATGGATACAACTCACAGGGACATACTGTACAAGACCCAGACAAATTTTATTTACATTTATGTATATGACAAATTTCACATATTTTTCACTTTCACCTGCTACGTCTTCCCTGTTGTTTTTTGTGGTGTTGAATCGTGGACCTTGAACAAAGAATATGTGCAGAAAATTGGAAGCATTCCAAATGTGGCTATATCGGAGAATAGCCACAAAAGAATCAGAGAGTCACAAATCAGGAGGTCCTCAGAAGAATGTAGAAGAACCGAGAGGTACCACCATCAAATCTCGAAAGTTCGAATACTTTGGACACATTATGCGAAATGAATCCAGATATAGCCTTCTAGAAGCCATCCTGCAAGGAAAGATATTTGGAAAACGGGGCCCAGGAAGAAGAACATCCTGCGGATAAGGTATACATAAATAAGCTAGTAAGCTAGTGAAGCTACTAATATAATATAGTTGCTAACCTGGTGTACTAGCGCTATTGCAAAGTAATTCCCATCCTATAGTGTCGATGGAGGAATTCTCTAAACTGCTTCCGCGAATTCCTCTTACCCGGTTGGTAATAATTCCTAAAGAGGTATTGGAGTCAGCATTCGAAGTTGAAACAGAAGTACTGAGCATATCCTCAATCTCAACTTCATCTTCAGAATCGCTACCCGATGAATGTACTTGATCAACTTTATCTTCTTCATTATTGGATATATTTTCATCACATAACTCTACTTCATATTCATTATCTGACAAATTCTGTAACCACTCCAATAGCTATTTCTCAGTCAGATATCGACGAGACGTGATTACAGCAGAAAAGAGAAAGATCACAATGAAAAATCAAAATACATATTGAGCACGCACTTGCAAAAAGTATACTCAAATTACCTAATAACAAATGTTTTTTCGATGCATTTTATACATAAAATAAGTAAAAACTTCCCAGAAAAATAGAACAAAATGTAGAATACCTTGTCATCATCACTACCCAATTTTTCTAGGTAGACATTAACTATATTCAAAATGTAATTATACTGTAAAAGTATCTGTAAAAGAGAAATTATAATCCTCAAATAAATATTATCCCAAAGTCCCAAAGTCCCAAATTATAAATTTTGTAAAATAAATATGAATGAGTAATACAGAGCGTCAAAAAGAGAAAGCAGTCAAAATGACTGCTCTGGTGCTTCTAGGTAGACATTAGCATATCTTAAAAAGTAATTCCGCTAAGTAGCTCTAAAAGAGAAATTATAATCTTCAAATAGATCTAGGAAAAGTCATAAATTATCAAGTTTCTAAAATAACTATGAATGAGTAAAACAGAATGTCAAAAATAGAAAGCAGTCAAAATGACCGCTCTGGTGCTTCTAGTGTTAAATCTGAATAGCGCTATAATCTTTATGGTAGGGGAGCAAAGTATGTTAAATTTGCAGTCACTCGAGCGTTAGGGGGACCTATTGGGTTGTGATTATTAGGTCCTAAAACCAAAAAAAGTTAAGTAAAATTTTCCATTTTAGTGGATACTTTCCATTTTTTAATTTAATTTTCCATTTCCAACAACCGTTTTTCCGATTATGGCGCCATCTATCCATAGTTCAAAAAAATGTCTCGAATAAAAGTTGCTTATTTTTACGTAAAGAATGCAAATCTAAAATAAAAATTTGGGGTCCCATTTAAGATTTTAAAGTAACCCTCACCCCACCTCCGTGGGGTGAAGTCGTGTTTGGTACCATTCGATAGATTTTTCAAAAACATTTTGAAAGTGTATTTTACAGTTTTTCGATCTGATGTTCATTTTGCGAAATATCGCAGGGATTGTATTTAAAATTTTAAATTTACCCCCACCCCTCTACAACCATTCGATAGATTTTTGAAAAATATTGAAGACGTATTTTTTAGTTTTTCAATCTGACGTTCATTTCGCAAAATATTCGCTTTTTTTGTGAAACTTTTTGACTCACCCATTTCCTTACGCCCCCCCTCAAATCATCAGATTTTTGAAATATACACTCTTTTGCATGTACTTAACTTACCTTACCTTAATCTGACAATTTCGAGTATTTTTAAGGATAGCTTTTTTTCGCTCCCCTCTTAACAAACTTCCCTGTGTTAAGAGCCACGGTAGAGGTACATCTACAGGGTACCAGATTTCTCCCCATATGATAATCTGACCCGCTCGAATAACTGCAAAAATCCCCGCTTGGGCTCCCCTACCATTAGACCAGGCAATCTACAACATTTTGGTTTGAATTTATATTTACATATTTTTGAAGACATCAATATAAGAGACTTGGGAATAAATTTAGTGATACGATTTACAGAGTGAAGCGAAAATTATTGCTATTTGTTAATATTGCTGCGCTTCGGTGCCGGTGTAACTCTTTTGGCCTATTGAATTATGGAGCCATTTAAACGTTCGCCTTGTCTGTCCAGGCACAACCTGCTTGCTCAGATTTGAGTACACCTGCCGCTAAAGTCTGAATAGCGCTATAATCTTTAGTCCAGGCAATCTACGAAGTTTTTTAAAATACCGATAATAGGGTATTCAGTTTCGATTTTTTTAAATACTTTCTAATTTTGGTATAAACATGATGATGAGTTACTGATTTTTTTAATATATTAGAAAGCATAATTAATTTGAGGCAATCTAGACAATAAAAATCCCACTCTTGTCACGTAAGAAGGTAAAAAATGAAGCTTCGAGGCTTATCTTCTTCTTCTTTAAGTGCCGTCTCCTAATCGGATGTTGGATATCATCATCACTATTTTAATCTATCTACTGCTGCTCTGAAGAGTTCTATATAACTGCACTTTAATCAGTCTCTTAAATTCTTTAACCATGACACTCTCCTTCTTCCTATACTCCTTCCGCTTCTTATCTTTCCCTGTATTATCAGCCTTAGCGTTTCATATCGCTGTCCCCCCATTACGTCTACCAGATATTGTAACTTTTTTATTTTTATTGTGTTTATTATTTCACATTCTTTACCCATTTCTCGCAATACTTTCGTGTTCGTTTAGCCTTATAACATACTCAATTCGTGTTTGAAGTAATCCTAGTCTCAACTAAGTGGAAGCAGTAGGTTCAAACGATAATTTAGGGATGTAAGACGTAGAGCCAAATTTTAGAGACTATCCATTTTTGTCTTATTGAGCAAACCTTATCACGCTTAGGATGTTTATAAAGGATCAGAAGCAAATTCAAGGATTAAAAGTTGTGGAAAACTACCCACCGAATAGGTACGAGTTAGATAAATGAAGGATTATGAAAAATGATATGAATTTGGTTAAATGAAGGATTTGAGTACATTTGCCGCTAAAATCTGAATAGCGCTATAATCTTTAGTCCAGGCAATCTACAATATTTTGGTTTGAAACTTTATTTAAATCTTCAGAGATTAATTTAATCAAAATATTTATGTGTATAACATACTATACAATCAAAATAACATACAAAAAGAATTTCTAGAATAAACTTAGTGGTACGATATACAGAGCGGATCAAACGTTATGTTACTACTATTCTTCAAAATCGCTGCGTTTTGGTGCCGGTGTAACTCTTTTTGCCTACTGAATTATGAAGCCATTTAGACGTTGGCCTAGTCTGTTCAGACACAATCTGCTTGCTCTGATTGGAGTACACCTGCCGCTGAAATCTGAATAGCGCTATAATCTTTAGTCCAGACAATCTACTACATTTTCGTTTGAAATTTTATTTACATATTTCGTTAAAGAAATCAATACAAGAGAGTTTGGAATAAATGTAGTGATACGATATACAGAGTGTAGTAAAAGTTATTGCTATTTTTCAAGATCGCTGCGCGTTGGTGCCGGTGTAACTCTTTTTGCCTGCTGAATTATGAAGCCATTTAAAATTTGGCCTTGTCTGCCCAGACGCAACCTGCTTGCCCAAATTTGAGTACACCTGCCGCTAAAATCTGAATAGCACTATAATCTTTAGTCCAGTCAATCTACATTTTAGTTTGAAATTTTAAGTAAATATTTAGTTTTTCGTATTTCGAAAGACATACATTTAATCAAAATATTTGTGGGCTCAGACATGATATTAAGTTATCTATGAAGTACTTACCACTAATGACTACTATTAATCCTTTGACAAAATCTGAAACAAAAAAGTACTTGATATTCTGAATTAAAAAAAACGGGTGTGATATAATTGAAGCGCTTATTGTATAAAGGGTATAAGTCCTCAATACCTAGTTTTGAGAAAAACGAAAAAACTATTTAGTTTAGAAACTTGATGACCCATCAAATTTTGTTTTACAGCTGAAATGTAGAAGGAGACTAGTAAAGTGACATGTGATACAGCAAACTTGGCTTTGAAAACTATTAAGGCCAAAAAGTCATTTTTAAAGGCTAGGACTTGTTTCCTTTATACAATTAATGAATAAAAGTGCTGCTTCTCTACAGGTACATTATCAATTTATTTATAAAAAAAGGTTTATTATTACAAACAAGACTTAAATAACATCGTAAGACTACCTAACGTAAGCTAACCGAAGTAATAAAATAAACGACCCTGTAAACAAAATGACACAAACAATGGTGGCACCACATGAATTATTGTATAAAGGTAATGAGTCCCGGACTAGTTACCTTTATACGCTCAACAACAATTGTCCTTCACATAACATTTCGAACATTTGTACTTATGGTAGTGGTCTTTTCGGGCCGCTGATCACAGTTTAAAGAAGCAGAAGAAGAAAAAGAAGATTATTAAGCTTCTTGACAAGTGACGTCCGCGCATCACTGTTTTTTTTTCTGTGCGTGTACTGATCACAAGTGCTTTCCAAATAGTTTTATAAAAATTATTAGACAGTGTTTAAAATACCACAAAAGTCATCAGAGAATAATTGTGTATCCCGAAAGAGGCGGAAATATGAAAATTTGCAACAGAAACTGGTAGAGTTAAGGTATTTATATGATATTTTTGGGTTTTATCCCAAAAGACTAAGTTATTTATAAGATATTTTTGAATCATTTTATGTTAGATAAATTAAATTATGTGTGAATAGATCGAACTATAAATATTTAATATTTTCGAAATGACAATTTTAACCAAATTCAAACTTGGGGTCCTTTTTTGTTGTTATCAATATATTTTCTCTATTGTCATAGTTACTATATCTCGCCTTCTTCCCTATTCGAAATACTCAAAACGTCAATAGTATTTGTCAAAACACAGAGATGTAACAGGCGCTATGTTGCCACACGGCACTGGTTTTCCTATTAATGTTTATTTTGTAGCAAAATGTCCGACAGACATGATATTATGCAAAAATTTATATTGTTTGTGTCAATAAGGATACCTTAAGGTAGCCCAAAGTAATATAGACTACATTATTAGGGGTTTAAAAATAAAATTATAACCCAAAGGTTTAAAATAGAATAAAGTAAAGGGTTTACCAATAAAATTAGAGCAGTGGTGCTTTTAAGCAGCCCAAAAAATCTTTATGATTATTTGACCTGCCTCTATTTTTCAGAGGTACTCTACAGTAGTCCAGAAGTTTAGAATAGAACAAAATATATTAGTTTAACTGCTTTTGTAAATTTTACTTCGATTTCACGTTACAAGCAAGTTTACTTGCACTAAATTATTTGTTTGGTTTTGTGTTCAAACAATAAAACTAGAGCAGAGGTATTTTTTAGTAGCCTAGACAATCTTTATGATCATTTTATCTGCTTCTATTAATTTCTCAGAGGTATTTTTACAGTAGCCCAGCAGTTTGGAATACAATAGAATTATATTTATTTCACTACTTTTGTAAATTCTACTTCGATTTAAGATTACAAGCAAGTTTAATTACACCAAGCTTTTTGTTTGGTTTGTCTTCAAACAATAAAATTACAGCAGAGGGTACTTTTTAGCAGCCCAGACAATCTTTATGATTATTTTATCTGCTTCTATTTCTCCGAGGTACTTTAATGTAGCCCAGAAGTTTAGAATACAATAAAATGTATTTATTCAACTACTTTGTGCACATTTTGCCTAGATTTCATATTACGAGGGTAGTAAGTTTACTGCTTACATTAAATGTTTGTTTGGTTTGTCCTCAAACAATAAAACTAGAAGAGGGTACTTTTTTTAGTAGCCCATAAAATCTTTATTTTGAGCTACTCCTATTTCGCAGAGTTACTTATAGTAGCCCAGAAGTTTAGAATAGGATAAAATATATTTAACTACTTTTTGCACATTCTGCATTGATTTTTATCGTCTACCTTAATATTACAAAGTTAGTAAGTGTACTTACAATAATTTTTTGTTTGGTTTTGTCAAAAATATTAAACAAAGATACAAAATCAGCTTTATTAAGTCATCTCGAAGTCATTACGAAGCCACAAAAGACCACTGTTTATCCAAAGACTATACCACAAAGCCAAGCTGCTGTTTCCACTCAGCATCCATCAAGAGTTCTTTCAGAATCTAGCAACTTTAATCAGCAGCGTTTAAACTTCAATCCAACCTTGAGAAGACCAAGAATTGGACAAAGTCAGTACTCAAATCACCCTCTACTAGCATCGAGATGCAAACAATCGAACAGACAGCAGTACCAAAAGCAAATGAGAACAACCAGGATGTCATACTAAATGTCAATAAAAATTAATAGGGTAATATGGCTAACTGTATTAAAATATGGAAAGGGACTACTTCAGATAAGAAATTTTTAAGTTTGGTCTAAGGTTTTAATATTTTATTTAAAACAACGCCCTCTGAAGAGAGAGCACCAAAAGTTCTAATAGACCCAAACTAGTCGTATGACAAAAAAAAAAAAAAAAAAAAATTACTTGAAAAGTAATTAAAAATTACTATTTCTCCTTCTTCACATACAAAAGGACAATTTATTTTTCGTAGTTTTTTGTGCCTAAAAAGACGGAAATCAGAGATTTTGTTTTGAATTTAAAACAATTGAATTTCTTTATAGAAGCCACATATTTTAAGCTGGAAGACTATAATAGGTCAGTCCTCAAGCTCATTTTCAAGGGTTATGGCAAAAATAGATTTAAAAGTTGTCTATTTTGCTATTCCTGTTCATTAAAATTCTAAAAAATATTTAAAATTTAAGTACAGAACTTTTTTATATTAATTAAACTGTTTACCGTTTGGTTTGAATAATATCTCGGCTTTTATATTTACAAAAACTTTAAAACCAGCCTTAAATAATCTAATAACAGGAGGCTTTACTTTTGTCAATTTTTTAGAGGACCATTTACCAATTTCAAAATCATATTTAAAATGTAAAGAAAATATAGTTTAAACATTTTCTATGTTTTTTCTGCTTGGGATTTACTATAAATAAAAAAAAGGAAAAGTATACTTTCACCCCCACAAAATATAACTATTCTTGGTTTTACGTTTGATTCGAACCTGATATATTTTGCACCTGCTGACAAAAAAAAAATCTAACAGTATTCAGAATATCAAAAATAAAAGTACATGTAAAATAAGATCATTTGCAGCCTTAATCGGTCAGTTTGTAACAGTTCGTCCATTTATGGAAGTTAAATATGGAAAATTATACTAAAAAAAAAACAATATATAAATAAATACAAAAGAAAAGTAGCCTCTTTCTTAAACTAATAGTTATAACACTGAAATGACCATACCTAAATACTTAAAAATGATTACAATTGGTGGTTAAATAACATACCAATTAGTGAGCAAAATATAAAATAATCCAATTATGTACTTGAAATATTTTGCGATGCATATATCTTTTAGCATGGCGGGTATGCTGCATTGATAACAAAACTCATGGTTTTTGGAGTCATGAACAACAACTACATATAAATGTACTTCAGTTACTAGCAGCATATAGTGGCTTGAAATCCGTATAGGAATTGTAACATTTTGCTAGGAATAAATAACGCAACAGCTGTGTCTTGCATTAACAAGATGGGTAGTGTACAGTACTCAACATTTGCAGATAAGTTTAATAATTCTGTGAAAATAGGAATTTAAAAACTATTTTTGCATCTGTAACAGTAAAAAAAAATGCTTTTGCCTGACTCTGAATCAAGATCTTTAAAAATAGAAACAGAGTAGGTATTCTTTAAGTGATAATTGTGTTACTATAATTTTTGAGCAGCTTCTTATTCCAGAAATCGATATGTTTGCCACATATCCTAAAAAAAAAAAAATGTGCAAGGTATGTAATTTTGAACCCTGACCCCAGATCAGAGAAAGCCAATGCCTTAACTCTAGATTGGCATGGATTTAAATTTTATGTTTTTCAGCCTTGGTACACAACCTTTGACCACCATACCTTACACAACCAAAAAGATAATTATGGACCTGATAAAAATTTAATCTAGAATTTTTTTTGGGGTTTTATATCCAGGACATCCTTTGGGTTTCCATATTCTTGTCAGGCAAGCTTTTTAAGAAAAGGCATTCCTGAGGAATACCATCCCATCTATTACAACAAATCACTAAATCTCTATGATACAGTTTTCAAGAGATGGTGACGGTTTAGTATAAAATAATAACCATTTTGCTTATGAATTATCAAATTTTAATTTTATTAAATCTATCGTAGAACCGGATTATAATTATAGCTCGTATTAACATTCACAGTGCTGCATTGGCGTTGATAGAAGATATCCTAGAATATTATAAAAACATTTTTAATTTTTTTTTACAAATGTATATATAACCTCAAACCTTAATTGCCCAAATATTAATTAACTTGGGACCCTCTACCAGTATTACTTTATTTAGAAACATTATTTCGTCTCACAAGCCTTTCCCTGAAAGATCTTACTTACAAACTTGTAATGTTGATTGCACTCACTTCAGTTCAGAGGTTGCAAACCCTGTACCTAATAAAAATTCAGAACATTTTCATGGATCAAGATAAAATTGACATTTTGATATAACATAGGATAAAGACTTCCCCAAAAAATAATAATAATAATAATAAATAAACAAATATCAACCTATTTAAAACAAAAAACACAGTTGAGAGTGTTTAGAGATTTCTAAAACATTCGTCCTCAATCGGAAGACAATTTGTTTATAACTAAAAACAAAAAAAAAGAGACGTATAAAGCAACATCTACCCAGGCATTGAGTAGATAGATATAACATTTTTTTTTTAAATTAAAAATATAGACACTAATATTTTTAAAGTGTATAGTGTCAGACATGCATCTACCTCAGCGGGAGTTAGAACTGGATTATAGAAGATATTAGAGAGACGGCGAGATGGACAGAAAATTCTCAAGTATTCAATATTTTTTATAATAAACCTCTAGCAAAAGATTACGGACTCTTTGCAAAACCGTATTGTCTGGTGAGTCCATGTAATTGTATGTAATTGTAATTATATTACATGTGTAGGTTACTAATATTAGTAAGAACATTAATTTTCTTATTATGTTTATTTGTACCTGGTTGAAAGTACACATCTCATATAATTAAAATATAAACATGAATCTTAATTAATAATTGCTCTAATATATTAGTTAGGTATACATATGTATATATTTTGTGTAAAGTTTCTAAAAAAAAAAAAATTGCTAAGTACTATTTATTTTTGGATTGCAATGTACTTTTGTTTATTTATCGCACAATATTGTTTAATCTTTCAACAGCCTACCATAAGTACAAATGTTCGAAATGTTATGTGAAGGACAATTAATTGATTGGTTGACTTACCTGTTAAGGAGGGACAATCATAATTGTCCTATCTTACATTTCGAACATTTGTACGCTCCCCCCCATTGATTCTTTTGAACCCACCCATGTCTTGTGCGATAAAAATAAAATAAAAAAAAAACAGTGATGCGCGGACGTCACTTGTCAAGAAGCTTAATAATCTTCTTTTTCTTCTTCTGCTTCTTTAAACTGTGATCAGCGGCCCGAAAAGACCACTACCATAAGTACAAATGTTCGAAATGTAAGATAGGACAATTATGATTGTCCCTCCTTAACAGGTAAGTCAACCAATCAATTAATTTTATTGTGCGATATTTCGCGTATGGTGAGAGATACAAATTTCCTTGATAGACTCATCGATCCGTCGACGTTGGTATAACAAAATGTATATCTCACTTTAATTTCGTACGGAAGTGGACTTATTCCCTTTATAGAATAAGCGATTTAATTACATATTAGATGATTAAATAAAAAAATGAATCCAATGAAGTATGGATATAAAATTAAATTCAATTTATTATTATTATTATTAAACACAGATTACTTTCAATAAATACCATAGACAATGCATATTAGGAAACTTAGCCTAATATTAAGAAATATATGTTTGTATCAGAGTCTATCCTGAATAAAGTGCGTGCCTTCAAGTGGCGGAATATGGGTAACTGGCTTATAACGCATACCCTGGATTCGAAACTCAAATGTAACACTCATATTACAGTAAAACCTATGTTAACGGCCACCTGTCAAAACCTGCCACCTAAACTAGCCGGCCAGTTTCAAAGTTCCCCAAACCAAAATTTGTGGACAACAAAACCTGGTATTAGCAGCCACCTTTTTATATCGGCCAATAGTTCTGTCATTTTTAGTGACCTTTATTGACAGGTTTTACTGTAACAATATTTAGAACCAATAGGGCTAAGCGACTCTTCTAGAACTGCAGACAACTTGTAGGTAAAACCTGGAGATTGAAACCAAAGGTAATCTGTTGGTTATATAAGTCAGTGATATGACCGACAATTACTTATGGTTCATTACTCTGGTAGAGAACGACGGCTTTTCAATTTCGTGTGACCACTCGCACCACCCACAAAGACAAGCGCGTTTAAAATATAACAGGAGTCTTGAACAGTACTGGAACGGCATCATTAGAGGCTATCGCAGATCTCTTTCCTCTGGAATTATAATTTCGGCGATAGCCTCTATGACCACATCCTGAGACTCAAAGCAAACAACACTTTGATGCCGAATTATATATTGAATAGCAACACAAACACTACTGGAATATAGTTAAGAAATCCATCTTTATGATGAACTCAGATATGATGACACCGGAACTAAGTTTCACTGAGAAGATTTTTTTATTTAACCTCCCAATTTATTTACAATCTGTAAAACAAGTTACAATGAGTAAATGTTGTGACCACTAGTGTAGGTAACTTGGAGAAAATGATTCAATAATCATTTTCTTTACAAATATTTTACATAGATATAAAATTGTTTGTGTCTGGGAATTACGGCACATATAACTAAAATCGCGATGGTAAATCACTAGGTGTATTTCGTCTAAGTCTTCGTCTGACTGGTTGTCTCATCAGGTTTCAATGTCCATTTCTAGTACATTTGGATGTTGTGTCAGTCTGTCTTCGTATTTCTGTGCGAAGTTAGTAATTACTTATTTTACTGTTACAATTTCTAGATCGCGTCTAATAATATTATTTGCAACATACCATGGGGCATTTGTGATTATTCGAAGAATCTTCGACTGGAACCTCTCCAATATTTCGATAGTGGAGTTTGATGCAGTACCCCAAAGTTGGATCCCGTAACTCCATATTGGCTTCAAAATTGCTTTGTAGACAAGTACTTTATTTTTCATCGAAAGTGATGATTTGTGACCAATCAGCCATAAAAAATTGTGTAATTTGAGACAAAGGTGTTTACGCTTCTTAAAAATGTGTGTTCTCCAGTTTAATCTTTGGTCTAGGTGCATTCCAAGGTATTTGACAGTTGCTTGCTGTTTTAGTTGGTGGTTGTTGATCTATACAGACGGGCAATGATCTTTACGGTTTGTGAAGGTAATATGAACCGACTTTGTTTCATTTGTTAGAAAACGCCACCGTTTTAGCCAAGTTTCCATTTTGTTGAATTCTTGAGAGTATCAGTTTTCCTTGGATCTTTGACACTATCGGCAGTAAGCTTATGGGTCGATATGATTTGACATCTTCCAGAGGCTTACCTGGTTTGAGAATTAGTATAATTTTTGCGACTTTCCAGAGGAGAGAGAAATATGCGCTTCTTAATACTACATTGAATAATTGAGTCAGGTACACAATTCCTTCCCTGGGTAGCTGTTTAATAATTTTACTGGTTATAAGATCGAAGCCTGGGGACTTTCTCGATTTAAGATTTTGTATTATTTTGATCACTTAATTTACCTTAAACTTTTCCGGTGGAAGTTCTTACTGGTATGGAAATTCTAAAAATTGTTGGAGAAGATTACCACATATTACCATCGAGAGAACAAAAAACCTAAATATTAATGGGGAATTAATCTGGTTCACTGACAGATCCGGATCCATATGTAATGGTCTTTGAAAAAACATGTCATCTTCTTTTTGTGTAGATATGACTCTGTCTGTTTTTAAATGTGCCTCCAGTAAGTTGTCATTCCATCGTTTTCGTGGTTTTCCTACTGAACGTCTTCCTATTGGGCAACCGTCTCTAGCCATCCTTATTACTCTATTTGTTGTCATTCGGCTTATGTGGTCGTTCCATTCTACTCTTCTGTTTTTCACCCAGTTATTAATGTTGTCCACCTTGCATCTCCGTCGCGTCGATTATCTTCACTTCTAGCTCTATCCCATAGTGTCTAACCATCGATTTTTCATCGCTGATATTTCTAGCATTATTTTTGTTCTTTTTGTATCAGATCCTGTTAGTGCCGCATATGTCATTATTGGTCTGATGACTGTTTTGTAAATACTGCCTTTCATTTCTTTTCCGAAATTTTTATTTCTCCATATTGTGTCATTCAGACAACCTGCGGCTGTGTTTGTTCTATTCACCTGATCTTCCACTTCAGTTTCGAGCTTTCTGTAGCTAGATAGTGTGATGAAAAACATGTAACTATAATAAAATCTTACAGCCTAATTCAACATACAACTCTCTTCTAGGCTTAAGTTTTTACTTTCGTGGCTTGCATTGACGAAATTATTGATTAAAACTCTAAAGCTAAGATAATTATCATTTACACAGATAGCCAAGCGGCTATGGAATCAAATAAGGTAAAGAACCCACTCACTAAATCAAAACTGGTGAAAAATTGCAAAGATCTCATCAACAACCTTGCAAAAGATGATAAAGTGTCTTTCATATGGGTACAGAGTCACGAAGAGGTACATGAGAACGAACGAGCAGATATGTTGACGAAACAAGGCTCGATATAAATTTTTGAAGACCCAGAACCTTTGTGTGACATCACTAAAAATGATACGAAAAACGAGGTCCATAAATGGCTGATAAGAAATCTGAAAAAGAAATATAGAGCCACCCAATGGCAAATAGAGACTAAAAAATAATATTGATAAAAACTCTCGAACAGTTTGATGAACCTCAATAAACAGAGATCAAAACGGTCACTGAAATGGTGACTGGACATCGCCGTTTAAGAAACCACAGATACAAGCTAGGTAAGGTGAATGAACCATGGTGCAGAAAATGCGAAATGGAAGAGACTACCATACACATACTATGCTATTGCAGTGTGTTAAGTGATGTAAGGCAAGAATTCACTGGTCAACGGAAACTGAGGTTTGAACCAGAAGAGTACCTAAAACTACCAATGAGGCCACAGAACTTATTAGAGTTTAAGGAAAACAACAAGCTATGGTACAAAGGCCTTAAATTCCAGAGACTAACAATTTTCGCAAAAAGAAGGACACTTCTTACTAGCCTATACAGAAAAATGCAAGCAGGTGTGGGGTAATACTTTGATGGTGTGTTAGCTAACTCATGCAGGATGAGATGCTAATAGAAAAGACAGTCCGGATTCGGATTTTCGGGTGAGGTACATTTTGAATATTTCAGGAGAAAAATTACTACCGATTAGAAAAATTGGGATTGGGTTTTGGAATCTTAGAGTAGTCTGAAAAAAAACTAAGAGAACAAATTACCTGCATTCAAGAGGCTAGGTGGATAAGCCAAAGTCGAAATAATTAGGTGAAAGATACAAATTTTGACATGCAGAAAAAAGTAATGGACCCACAAATGGAATTGGTATAGCGAAACAGAAGATAACAGATAGTGAAACAAAAGATAACGTAGTAATTATTAACTCCTTGAGAGATCTGCAATCTGCCCATTAGGCAATAAGCGTTTTTTCTGACAATGAAGCTGATGACATGTAGAGTATTATTCCAATGAATAATCTCTTTTAAATATATCTAAATCTAAGTTAAACATTGTTGGTATGAATTTACAATAATTTGCCTTAAAAAAAAACTAAACTAAAGTCTGTGTGATATAGATATATCGGATGGCATTAGACGTTTCAGCCTACGGATTTCATTGGCATCGCGCACGTTTAGTTGGGCCACTAACCGATTCGGGTGCACTGACACTTCTTCACTATAGTTGACACTAAAACGATGTATGGCATCTTTGATGGATTCTAAAGGGATATCATGCTGAATGATTTCGTTACTGACGTAGTAGGGAGCATCAACAATATTTCGTAGTACTTTATTTTGGAACCTCTGCAAGATGGATATGTTGGAGTTGCTAGCAGTTCCCCACAGCTGGATGCCGTAGGTCCACACAGGTTTTAAGATTGTCTTATATAATAATATTTTATTGTCTATGGAGAGTTTTGATCTGCGACCGATGAGCCAATACATGTTTCTTAATTTGAGGCCAAGTTGCTTGCGCTTAGTGAATATGTGTTTTGTCCAAGTCAGTCGTCGATCCAGGTGCATTCCGAGGTATTTGGCGCTATCAGATTGTGGAAGTTGACAATCCATAAATTGAACAGGTGGGCACGTTTCTCTGCGAAGGGTAAACGTCACATGTGTTGATTTCAATCCATTTGCTTTAATACGCCATCTTTTTAGCCAGTTTTGGATCTTGTTTAGACTAGTTTGCAGGTTCCTAGAGGCTGATGTTGAGTCAGTGTGGGACGCCAAAATGGCTGTATCATCGGCAAATGTCGCAACAGTGGTAAGTCGTGTTGATGGCACGTCTGCAGTATACAATAGGTACAGAATCGGTCCAAGTACGCTACCTTGTGGAACTCCTGATTTTATTGGATGCAGCTCTGTATATTCACTTCCATGTTTTATTTGGAAGTGCCTATCTGTCAGGTATGATTTTAGAAGTTGAAAGTGGGGATGGGGCAGTAGCTTCTTTAGTTTAACCTGCAATCCTTCATGCCACACCTTGTCGAAAGCCTGAGATATATCGAGGAAAGCTGCTGAACAATATCTTTTACTATTCAGATCCCTATTGATTTGATTTACCACTCTATGAACTTGTTCTACTGTCCCGTGTTTATTGCGGAATCCGAATTGGTGATCCGGAATTATCTTCTTTTCGTCTATTATAGTTTTTAGCCTTTTAACATATAGCTTCTCAAAAACCTTGGAAAGAATTGGCAGTAGACTTATCGGTCTGTAAGAAGACAACTCTTCTGTTTTCTTTCCGGGCTTGGCTATCATAACGATCTGGGCAACTTTCCAGATGCTAGGAAAATAATTTAGTCGTAGTATAGAATTAAAAATGTAAGTAATAAGTCTACAGCACTTTTCGGATAGTTCTTGAAGAATTTTTCCAGATACCAAATCGAAACCAGGAGCTTTTTTTATGTTAATTTCTTCCGGATTTGTTTGTTTGACTTCTCTAATATTGAACTTGTTATGACGCAGGTCCATTTGGAAGGGTACATTTAGATAGTCGGTGATTTCGTGTTCTTCTTCAGTAGATAATTCTGAAGGAAAGGGCATGAAATAAGGAGTGATAGAATAATGTTCGTAAAATTTTTATTTGACAAACAACTATTGATTGCTGTGTGTATGTTTCTTAAATAGGCCTGGGTGAAAATAAAAGAAAAACTTTCTCTGATCAATAACTAGGAGACATACTTACTGATATGACATCAGAGAAGAAAGTATCGACTTCCGGTTCTACTTCTGGTTATTATTTTATCAACCATTTTTCGCTGATAGGCATATTTTAATTATTTAGCTGTTGTTTGAGGCTGACTAAATGCAGGGGCGGCTCGTGATAGTACAAGATGGTGAGGCACACTACACTTGAGGAATATTACAGTAGACTCTCTCTATAACGAACACGGGTATTACGAAGTTTCGCTTATAACGAGGTATGTCCAACATCTGTGTGCTTACCGAGGCCAGTGCTGTAATAAATTCCACCGCCTGTAACTTCCTTCCTATTTATCTGTCGACCGATATTGAATATCGTAGGAAACTTACAATTTGCGATGGCCAAGTTTCATTGTTGAAGTCGATCATCGACACCTAATAAACTATGTAGGAGGCTTCAAAACATTTCAGTAGTGGTGATATGTACTGTTTTAAGTTCCTTTCGTCATGTAAATCAAATATTAAACAGTATTGTTCATACAAATCTTTATTAGCAATCAAGAAGCTACAACTTACAAGTTACATGACGCTAGCCAGAATGGCGTTACGTCGCTGTCGCTAACATCTGTCTGTCGTTGGTCTTCTTCTTTTACATCCTAAACATAATATATTACATAATATTGTTGTCTGATATAACGAGATCCGCTTATAACGAGGTAATTAGTACGCCATTTCAGCTCTCGTTATAGAGGGAGTTTCCTGTATTATTATGGTTAGCTTTTCTTTAATAGCCGGAAGGTCGATTTTGTGGCGTCATAACGTCACAAAACGGCACCGTATTTATTTTAAGGCTTGCAAACGATATTAAATAACAATTATTTTATTCGCAAAAGAAAGTCGAAAGTTCTAAGTCTATAACATCGTTCATACTCTTATTAGCTGTTTTTTTAGCTAAAAATAATTAATATGATACCACATATCAAAACAGTGTGAGTCAGATGTTTCGTCCTTTCTTGGTCTCATCAGCGTTGTACAGTCATATTAAGCAAAATTTACATTATATACTACATGACAAGAACGTACAACTGATTTCAGTGGCGTAACCAGCGGGGTTATAAGCGCCCCATACTCTTAACATCCTCCTTAATTCCATACCCCCGGAGACCCATACCTCCTTAGGATCATCCTGGTTACGCTGTTGACTGATTCTTTTATTATTAATCACTTGCCAAAATGAAATTATTGTGCGCAATCAATATACCTTCAAACACGTGATAATTTCATTTGGAACCAATCTTATATTGTAAATGTATTGAATATATAGGAAATAAAAACAAGCAAGTAAGCAAATTACTGTTATATTATAAGATTGATTTTTTATGTTAAATAAACTAAGGGTTAAATTTTATTTTTTTGGTTTTTTATATTTTTTATTAAACAGCGTGCTTAAAAGTAAAATTATTATATAAAAAAAAACATAATTTCTAATTTTTTTATTAATTTACTTATTTAATTGACATTTGGAAAATGGCATACAGCTAGTCACAGCATGATAACATTTTATAAACATCTAATTATACTAATAGTAAGTAACCAGAGTGTAAGAAGGCCAAGTACACGTAACCAGAACAAACTGCTTTAACAAAAACTGCAAAACCACGCCCACGCTAGAGGCATATTTTTGCCAGCCTCTGAAAGGATATTTAATCCCGGCTCCAAAAACTATTCTGTTTAAATTTTATTGCGGCCGGCCGATCACCGCCGGCTTCGTAATATGCTAGACAAGGACCCATCTGAGGCAGTGCTTCTGCTATAATTTGAAAAAGTGAGAATGAGACGCATATATACTCCCACGTAGGGTAGGTAATACCTACCGATGTATTTATGAAGAACGCTTAACTACAAAGGTACGGGGTCAGGGCCGTACCTACCTATTTTTATTTTTTATCATAAAAATAAAGTTATTAAATTTTATAATAAAAATTAAGTTATTTAGCAAGTTTCAAAAAGTTCAATTGTATTTAAATAATTGATGATGAAAGAACGAAAATAAAGTTATTTAGCAAATTTCAAACAGTTAAATTGTATTTAAAGAATTGATGATGAAATAACGAAATAACGTAAAGAGTCGATTGATATACCGGTGAGGCACTGCCTCACCTGCCTCATAGGACTAGCCGCCACTTATAAATGATAATAATTATTGCCCAAGCGAAGAAAAAACAAATGTTTAATATCATTCTAACATCGTAGATTGAATAGATACAACATATCTGGTGGTCTGGCAACTAACCTCCTTTGTCGATTGGGGCGCTGCAACCTCAAAAAAAAAACAATAATTCTAAAGAGTATAACCGCTTTTATACATTCTTCTTCTTAGTCGTTAATCTGATGTAGGTATCGTGATATTATGAAGTTATTAGGTATTGGGCTATTGAGCATCGAATTGCTATCTCATGCAGTTTATCCTCCGGATTTAGCCCCCTCCGATAATTATGTGGTGCTGCTAAATAGAGACACAAGATGGCTCGTAAATAAAAATTTCAGTACGAACGAAGAGATAATTGTCGAAATAAACACCTGTTTTCCAGAGCTTCCAGAATCCCGTTATTTGGACGACATAAAGAATTTGCAGGATAGCAGGAATCGTTGTACTGAGCTACAAGGAGACTATTTTAAATTAAATAAAATATTTTTTTGAAAAAAAAAAACATGTTTCTCATTTTAAAAGAGGTTACTTATAAGACCATCTAGTAACGGACTGTCTAATAAAAGGGAGATTTTAGAGGTTTTTTAAGAGAGTTCCCTGAAACATTAAAGTTTGAAATCGGTGCTTGTACAACTTTCTCGTATTTGTTATTTGAACTATATAAAAGAAATATAAAATGTCCTTGAATGTACTCATATACATTTTAACAATATCTTTCTACATAATCTGATAAAATAAAAATTTAAATGACAAGACTGGTCTCATTTTATCGAATACTCGGGAAAATTTTTAGAAATCTTTTATAGTAAATCAGCAATATAAGCAATTATGTAGCTGCGGCAATCGTTTTGTGAATGTTATTTTATTGTTAAAGCGCCAAAGTTCTCTGGATTTTCTGGAGTTTTCGACATGTCTCGCGTATTTTGTAGTTTTGAAATAAAAAAAACTATACTCATTGGTCCTTCCCTGAGCTTAGGCTTTTCCTTTTTCCATTTTCGAATCTTCTGTATCACTGGATCTTTTTCTTGTTCGTCCTTAATCAGTACTCGTTCACTCGTCGTTGACCACGTTTGATCTTAGTACTGCTGCCTCCTTTGATTCTGTTTTGTTGCAATGAGAACAGTCTGCTTGGCACGGCCTTCTAGAGAGAGTATCAGCGTTCGTGTAGCTAATTCCGGCCCGATGCTCGATCTTGAAACCATATTTTTAAAGTCGTTCAGTCCATCTGGCTATCTGAACTACTCCAATTTCCACATTACTTGCATCCATATCTAAGATAAACTCTTCTTCTGGCAGTGGATACCCTAGTATTGACGCTTTGATTAAATGCATTTTCGAGGTTTCAAAGGCATTTTGGCAGTCTCCATCCCAGCAATAATCTCTTGCTTCCTCTGAAAGTCACGTTAGTCGGTTAGCGATATCCGCAAACTTCTTAATATACCTCCTAGAGTAAGTACATAGCCCCAGAAAACTTCTCACTTGATATTTGTCATTCTGTTTAGGCCATTCCTTAATGTAATTGTTTTTTCCTTTATCCACAGCCACTCCGTCTTTGCTGACTATATGACCTAAATAATTGACTTTACTTTGAGACAGCTGACAATCTTTGGGTTTTAACATCAACATAGGGTCTAATTTAAAAGTTAAATATATAGGTACTAGAAAAGTCCAAAAATTTTTTCATCGGATGTGACATGACACCTTTATCCACTTATGTCTTCAATTGCTATCTCATGCGGCATCTATCGTCCTGATTTGGGCTCTGCTATTATTATATCTGAAGAGATGGCGCGTAAATAAAAAACTCAAGTCGAACAAAGAGATAATTGACGAAACAAAGGAATATTTTTTAGAGCATCTAGAGTCATATTATTCGGACGGTATAAAGAAGTGGAGAATCTCTGCAACCGTTATACCGAATAAAATAAAATATTTTTTTAAAAAACATGTTTTTCATTTCAAACGAGCTTACTTTTTAGACCATCTCTAATAACAGAAGAAGTTTTTGAGTGTTTTTAGATAGTTCACTTTAATATTACCTAAAGTCCGAAATTGGTGCTTTTACAACTTTCCCGTATTTGTTATTTGAGCTATATAAAAGAAATATAATATGTCCTTGAATGTACTCATATACATTTTAACGATATCTTTCCACATAAGCTGATAATATAAAAATTTAAATAACAAGACTGTTCTCATTTCATCGAATATTCGGGAAAATTTGTTAGAAATCTTTTATAGTAAATCAACAATACAAGCAATTATGTAGCTGCCGCAATCATTTTGTGAACGTTATTTTATTGTTAAAACGCAAAAGTTTTCTGGATTTTCTCGAGTTTTCTACATGTCTCGCGTATTTTATAGCTTTGAAATAAAAAACTTTACTCATTAGCCATTTCCTGGGTGGAAAGTAGGGAACACAATAAGTCGTTAAGCCAGAGCTAGTAACACACAAAAAAATTTGTGTAGTTCTACGCTGGTTTTCCCAGAGAAAGAGAAATGAAAACCTTTTTATGAACTCTTAACATGGAATAGTGAAAATGGATTTCTTTTTGCTGCTTTGGCGAGCTTGTTGCTTTAAATCTTAATTTTTCAATTAGTTACTCAGCCTCACAAGGGAATTTCTGTTTTTTTTATAAGAACAAAGGGTGAACGTGATGTAGGGAAAATGTTCGAAACCACAAAGCGAGCTGATTCTGTGAAAAAGTGCACATTTTTATAGTAAACATTATTACGAAGCGAAAGCGTGAATATTTTAAGAATATCATTACATTACACAGGTGAAAATTTGTATTACGAATAGAACATATAATATGCAAACTTTTCTATTATTTTTTTTATGATCATGAAATATACTGATGGTCAAACAACAAACAATGCAACAATTTTTATCCGGTTATTTATTTCAATCAAAAGTATTTCTTGTAATGTAAATCTTATCTAAAAATATACTATAAATATGTTGTTCTGAAGCTATTTCCTTGTGGCATTTTTATGTTAAACTATTTTCAATGGGAAATAAGCCACAATTTTACAAAAAAAAAAAAATTATTTTATTAACGTTTCCACGCCCAAGTCGGGTGTCGTTGTCAAAATACATAATAATACTAAATTAAACAAAAATGTTGTTGCTTAGGAAAAAATTCTTCTAATAATTTATTTAATCTGACTCATTTATATCGGCAATTCGGACATGTATTATACATTTTAAAGTAAAAGACTTTAAAATGATATTGCCAATATTGATGAGTTGCGTTCCTGGGACGATTTTCAATGGCGACAACCGGACTGTAACACTCCTTTGAAATTTACACTGAATACCTTTACTCCTGATTTTGATTGAGTTTATGTTGACGCATTATTCAGTTTTTGAGGTAAAGCTGGTTGGTTTAATTCAGGTCCTGGTTAAACTAAGTTTGTGAAACTAAAATCACACTGTTTCTCATCATCATTGTTCTCTAGAACAAGCTTAGATGTAGAATCGGCATCTTCAAGAAGCTGCCGTTTAACCCTTTTAAGGGCTGCTTCTCTCATGGGCTCAGAAATAGTTCGTTTTTTGTCTGGTTAACAATCAAATATGTGCGGAACAACACCTGACTTAATAATTTTGGGACCACCCATAATCTTGAATTTATATAGTTATCCATGTCTTGTTCCAACACCACCAATTAAACAAGTTTAAGTAGGTACATTTTATGAAACGACAACTACTTAATATTTTTTCTTGAAATAGAAAATGTCTTCTTAGTATTAGATACCTAATTAGATAAACACTCCCATCGAAATGATCCTCACAGACATAAAGACCTTTGCTACTTTGTGAAATATCCTTTTTATCTCGCCTGCACTCCTTTAGCCATTTCAATTGACGTTTTTGGTTCTACTGGTAGAGTAAAAAAATATTTGTTGGATGTTCTTACAGTTGTGCTTTGGCATTCCGGCACTATATAGTACTTTTTTTGCTCAGATTTGTTTTCCATTTTGATAAAGTATATTATACACTAAATACAATAATGTAAACCCCGAGCAAACAAGACAGTTATTCGACACGCACAACTAGCAATGGCAAAATGCATTCAATGCAATAGTTCACCGAACGGGCGAACGAGAACGCAGTGGTTGGTGACGTCAGACCCCAGCTCGCGCTTTTGAAGTTGTTTGAAACGGAAATTTTGGGCGCGGAATTATTATCAGTTGTTGTACGTACACTATTCATTGTTAAGACGTAATATTTTGAATATAACATTTTTAAACATTCATTAACAATTTTATGAAAAATATTTTTATGTGCAAGTTTCCTATTGTAGTAGCCAACCTCCATTTAGGAGAAGGCAAATTTTTTGGCACTTAAGAAAAAGAATCTATTTTTTATTTCTCTTTGACGACGCACGACGTAAACTGTCAAAGAGTGCTACGGCACATTCCATTGGATCTAGTCTTACCACATCAGAAAATAGAACTGTTGGCATTCATGGTCTCGCACTGTCGAAATATTTTATTATATTCACTATTTTCACGAAAAACCGGTATTCTTCGCAAAATATTTTATGGCAAAAATTGTAAGAAACTCATCCCTGGTACGAGTAGAAGATAATCTTATATTGTTGGGGTCGCTGAACACTAATACCACGTCAACGATGCAACGATACCCCGACGCGGTTAGTCGGGGTTTTATTGGTCAATGAACATTAATATATTATAGTCGGCGATGGTCTCCAAGGTAACTGGTGCCCATAATGGGACTCGTTAAAAAAATCTTTTTATCTTTT
Organism: Diabrotica virgifera virgifera; assembly: GCF_917563875.1. Classification (NCBI taxonomy): domain Eukaryota; kingdom Metazoa; phylum Arthropoda; class Insecta; order Coleoptera; family Chrysomelidae; genus Diabrotica; species Diabrotica virgifera. Next base: position 46,489,530 of record NC_065451.1, on the reverse strand, counting down.
TTAGGTATTCGTAAGCCCCTCTAATTTCGTTGTTTTTGAAATTTTCTTCCATTTTTTCTATTTGTCGATTTTCATAGGCTCTCTTTTTATTTCTACATGTCTTGTCTGCTTTCCGTCTTGCGACTTCAAATATTGTTCGTCTTTCCAGTCTTCTTCTTGTTATGTACCTATTGTGTGCTTCATTTCTTTCTTCTATTGCTTGTCTGCACTCGTCATCATACCATGCTGCTCTTCTCCCCTTTTTTTGTTTCCCAGGGTGGACGCTGCTGCTGTTTTGATATTAGTCCATTTGTCCTCTATGGAGTGCAGTTCTAGTGTCCTTAACTCATTTGCGAACTTCTCTTTACATTCCTGTATCTTCAGTTTTTCCAGGTCCAGTTTGTTTGTTCTTTGTTGTCTTTCGTTTATTTCCCTGTTAACTCTGCATCTAAATTTGGTTTGTACTAAAAGATGGCCTGCTCCACAGCATGCTCCTCGTCGTATTCTCACATCGGAGATACTACTGGCTGCCCTTTTGTCTATCAGCACATGGTCAGTTTGATTGGTTGTGGTTCCATCTGGTGAAATCCATGTCATTTTGTGTATGTCTTTATGTGGGAAGCATGTGGAACTTATAACCATGTTTTTACTGGTGGAAAAATTTATCAAAAACTCCATTCTCGCTTGTTTCATTGTGCAGATAGTGTTTTCCTATTGTGCCATTGAAGCACGACAAATTAGATAAACATGTGATGTACATAAACTTGACAAAATTCGTGCTACATAATTTATAAACGCTCCGGAAGCTCTAATCATCAAGAGATTTTAGGGTATGAGTTCATACAACAATATTTAAGCTAAAGAAAAGAAATTATTAATTTTTTGGGCGCCATTAATAGATCAGAATCTATTGCTATTTATCTATATAAAAATTACAAAAATGTTACGAAAAAAATGGTATCCCTTTGACTAGTAATGGTACTTACCCTTGGTGTCTGTGGTAGCCTGCATTTCCTAATACAATAAGGATACATAGATAGATTGTGCGAATAGAAAAAACGAAATAAGTTTAAACATAGTTACCATTTATTTAGATAGAAAATTGTTATTAAACTGAGTTGATTAGAAAAGTAAAAAAAATAAGTCTTTCGCGTTTCATTTTAAAAGTTCAAAAAAAAAAGAAAAAGGAACGAAACAGTTTATTGCAAAGTACCTGGTGATGATCCGTTGTTGTTGAACTGCTGGAATCGGGTTAGCTCGCAAGAGTTGTGGATACGACGAAATCACTTTCACTTTTCACTTTCATTTTTAGAGTTAAAGTACTGTTACATAATTGTTATTATATTATACGAAAAATAAAAATTCCATAGTTCTTTTTGTTTTATGAAAAGAAAATAACTGCATTCATGATTATTAGTGATACTTCTCACTGACTTGATAATTAAACATATTTTATTTAGACCATTGTCTTTAAAAAAAATGGAACTGCGTTCCACGAATATTGAATTAAGTGCGGTTTGTATGAGACATATTAAACGGAAATCTTATCCGCAAAAGTTGAACTAAGGTCTGTTTGCACGAAACATATTACACGCCGTACTAGGAAAACTATTCCTTTATCGTATCGGACACAACACAGAGAATATACCGGTCTGGTATTTAAGACAACATGTCGCACTTACGATTTTCACGACAGAATCTTTAAGATCCCATTTTGCCTATTTAGGCACAGACAAGAAAAAAATGCAGGCCTTCACTGCATGGCCGCTAGAACTTAATTAATTTCTTCTTGTCCTGATCTCGGACAAGATTCCTCTCTGCTCTAAATTCACCTCCCTTTTTCACAGCTATCACCTAATTTGACCAATAATCATCATTCCGAAAATTTTCGTACCAATCACATAGCTGGAAAATAATGTTTAGACCAGCCTTATTATGATCATACGTTTCTTTTTCGGCCAATCACCACGAGTGTCCTTTTTGTAACCGTTTAAGGATTTCCACGAAAGTTACTGCGTTGTAATTTTGTGGAGTTCTTAGATTTCTATCATTCAAACGCTTAGCAATCTTTCCTATTCTTCTTTTTATGAGGCATATCCTGTGCAAAGTAAATAATTCTTAGGAAAGCTGTCTTCGAGCCCTAAAGTCTCTTTGTAATTTTACTGCCTGCAATAGCTAAATTACCAGCTTAGGCGTCTATAATTTCTTAAAATATTAATCTTTCCGCTTTCTTGTGGGTGGCCTAAGAGAACGCGCTGGGAGTTACATTTCGTCTTATTTCTATCTATAACGACAGAGACGGACTTTTGCGATATTTAGATTGTGATTCTTTGAGCATAGAACTGCGGTTCCTTGCCTATTTTAGCATTCATATCACCCATTATAAACTTGATGTCATTTTTTGGCGCATTATTATCATATACTATCTTCAGCTGTTGGTAAAAGCTTTCCTGTGTATTTTGCTCTTGATCTTCTGTTAGACAGTGAATGTTTATCATTGTTAGTTTGAAGAAGTGGGTGCAAATTCTCAACTTGCATATCCTTTTACTGACTGCCTGGAAGTCAATGATTTTTGACTTAAAATCATTATCCACCACAAATGCGACTCCACATTCTTTGCTTCCTTGTTCCTTCCCACTATATAGAATTGTGTGCGTTTTAGTGTCCCTGACACCTTTCCCCAGCCATCTTGTCAACTGAAGAGCAGTAATCATGAGCTTATATCTTTTTAGTTCTTGCAGAAGTGCGGTTTGAGCTCCTGGTCTATTGTACACACAGAGACATAGCGACATAATTAAATTCTAATAAAATAATTCAATTTAAAAAAAAATAATGAAATAACGATGCCGCTGACATTGTAGAATTTCCCGACAGTTGATAGTTTTAAAATTAATTCTTTCCAATGAATCTCCCTCTAAAAAATTGTCAGAATATAGTTTATTTCGTCGCCGAAAACTTTTCACCGTATACTAAATATAATTTTTTTACAAACAACTCGTATTTGCTGACCTGCAGAATTAATATCTGGTTGAAGTTTTTGTGTCCAACTTATGTAAAATTCATGGTAACACAACACCCCAGGAAATACAACACACATATGCGACACAGGCAGGCGAATGTCAGGCGTCGTTTCAGTGAATAGCGTCTACTTTGCAAGGAGACATGTACCACATCAAAATAGAGTTGTTTGCATTCATGGTCTCGCACTGTCGAAATATTTTATCTTGTTCACCCTTTTTACGAAAAACCGTAATTCTTCGCATAATACTTTTTATAGCAAAAATTGTTATATTTAAATTTCTCGTCTACAAAGGAGAAACTCATTACGGGTGGGAGTAGAAGAGAATATTACGATGTTTTTGTATGCTTTGGGTCTTTTTTCGGGGGACTAATTTCACAGGCATTAGCTTTGTTACGGGGCACATTTTCGGTACGTTCTCTTCTGCTGTTAATTTTAAAAACAATGTTATGCGGGAGATAATAGCTTGTGTAGGGGAGCCCACTGATATATTATCACTTCTGGCTTGTTTTTGAGGACTTTATTTTTTACGACAATTGTTAAATTTTTACTAGAACTGATAATAAATTCTTCTTTTTGCTTAGTTTATCAGAAAGCGAGTATTATATATGTTACAGTTCAAGTTGATTCTCAGTTAGATTTGACTCCAACTAGTTGGAGTCAACTCCAACTGAAACGAGCAGTAAAAGTTGATTTTAAAAATTTAAATCAACTTTTACTAGTTGGAGTTGACTCTTCCTGGATCGATTCAGTAAATGTTGATTATACGAGAATCTCAAGTGCATTTTTGATGAGTGTGCGTTTCTTTATTTTGACCGTTTCAACTACTTATTAGTATAGTCTGTAACGTCGTCACCCTTAGGTAAATTATTCTGATTCGATTTTTTGCACAAACTTACTCAAAGAAATACATCCGTATAACAATCCTTATAACAAATACACAGGGTGTCACGCGGTACCGCGGTCGAAAAATTGTTTAACCAATTCTTGTTAACCAAATTCACAAAAATAATTTTTATCTACTCTATCTCATATTATGTAAAGCAGCGGTTCTCAATCTGTGGTACATGTACCACTGGTGGTACATATCATTATTTGCGGTGGTACACAAAACACACAAAAACTTAAAATAGTAGTACATAGTAAGCCTTGATTATACAATCTAAAAATATAGAAATATAATAAAAGAAACTTTAGATGGTACATGACTCAAAAATATTGAGAACCGCTGATGTAAAGGCTTTATTGTGTGAAAATTGTAAATATAGTAAGCAGTACATGAAGGGTTTAAAATTAAACATAACTTTTGCCTTCGGGCGGAAATCAGACACGCCGTTGCATAGGCAACTGAAATGCTCACAAAACAGCGACCACGGAAGCAAAGATGGATGACAGAGGAAATATTGGATTTAATGGATGAAAGAAGAAAATGAAAACAGCACAAAGCAATGTACAAAGCATTAGATAGAACCATTAAACAAAAAATAAAAATTGCAAAACAAAAATGGATGACAGAACAATGTAAAGAAATCGAAAACTTATATAAAAACATGATGACTTCCATCTGTATAAGAAACTCAAGGAATTCACAGGCACGACATACTCACAAGGACCAAATAATCTAATCAACGCAGAAGGCAAACTGATTTCAAGCCCTGAAGAACAAATAAACATGTGGGAAGACTATATAAAGGAACTCTTCTATGACATTAGAGAACCTCCTACATTAAATTCCGAAAACGACGAAGGTCTTCCAATACTGAAGTCCGAACTGTAATATACTCTACGTCAACTAAAAATCAACAAATCTGTAGGAAAAGATGAAATACCAGCTGAGCTATTGAAGTTAATCAACGAGGAAACTTAGACCTTCTTCTTGGACTATTTAATAATGTTTACAATACAGGGACTATCCCTAAAATATGGCTTGGATCAGTCTTCATACCACTGCCTAAAAAGAAGAACGCCAAATTATGCCAGGAATTCCGCCTTATAAGCATATTAAATAACATTCTGAAGCTTTTCTTGCGTATCATACAGAACATAATATATTATAAAAAATGTGATGAGGTCACCGGTCAAGAACAATTTGGCTTCAGGAAAGGTATGGGGACACGAGAAGCAATATTCTGTCTTCAAACTCTGGCACAAAGATACAAAGATCAGCAAACAGACCTTTTTATCGTTTCATAGATTTTAAGAAAGCGTTCGATAGGGTGAAGCACAAGACCTTGATAGAAAAAATGAACAACATCGGAGTCGACAAAAGAGATTCTAAAATTATACAGGCTATTTATTGGAATCAGACAGCAATCATAAAGACCAATGGTAATACGTCAAGGCCAATTGAAATACAACGAGGTGTTAGACAGGGTTGTGTGCTATCACCCATACTTTTAACGTCTACTCCGAGGTAATATTTGCGAACTCTTTATCGCACCCTTCAGAAGGAATCAGGATAAACGGTCAGAGAGTAAATAACATCCGCTATGCAGATGACACAGCATTAATGACAGATTCGGACCATAGTCTGCAGATACTGTTGGATAGGGTTACTGAGAGTTGTGAAAAAATGGGGATGAAGATCAATACTGCGAAAACCAAAGTTATAAGAATATCAAGGAACAAAAATTTACCTCTTCTAATAAATATGTGAAACACCAACAGCTTGAATACGTAAGCCAGTACAAATATCTTGGTTGCTGGTTCAACAATCAACTTCATTATAAACAAGAAGTCAAGAGCGAGAATAGAGGTAGCCCGACAGAGGTTTATCAAAATGAAAAGCTTATTTTGTAACAGTAGCAGTAATATCAGCCTTAGATGTCGTTCTCTGTATTGCTATGTGTGGTCAATACTTTTGTATGGAACGGAGGCCTGGACACAACACAACACTGATGAACAAGTTGGACGCCTTTGAACTCTGGCTTTATAGAAGAGACTTGAAAATACCTTGGACAACCCACACCACCAACGAATATGTTCTGAGGAGAATAGGTACAGATAGGGAACTGCTAAAAATCATTAAAGTCAGAAAAGTTAGCTACCTGGGACACATAATGAGAAACGAAAGGTACCGCCTCACGCAACTGATCATCCAGGGTAAGATTAAAGGAAAACGGGGTCCCGGTAGGTGCCAGATTTCATGGATTAGAAATATCACAGACTGGACCGGCCTTGATTCAACATCTTTGTTTAGAGCCGCATTGGACAGAGACAGATTTGCCAGTGTAATCGCTAACCTCCACTAAAGAAGAAAGCACCACAAGAAGAACTTTCCATTGTCATGGTAATGACATGTGAGCAATAAATTCCAAAAAAAGTTTTGACACTTTTGTGGTTTGACAGAAGTTTGAATTTTTAAATGTCAAAATGGTGCAATGATGCATCTCACTCGCACTCACATTTATAGCTCAATACGCTCCTACCGCTCATTGTTAATAATTAAAAATATGTAACCGCTTAGTAATAAAATAATAACAAAAATTTCTTCAGTATCTTGTAGGGGAGTCGTTAAAATTTTATTTGGTGACTTTCGGACTTTCATAATAATAATTTTTAACTGAGTTATTAAGCCTTGAAAATGGTCATTTTCGTATTTTGCAAATTTTAAATCGCGTATAACTCGAGAACAATAAATTTTACAGAAAAATCACAAAAGACCTCTTTTGCTCCGAATGACCCAAATGATGTAAAGCAAGTTGTCATAAATGATTTTTTTTTGTGAGTTTGTTTAAAAAAATTGTTTAAACAATTTTTCGACCACAGTACCATCTGACACCCTGTGGATTCGTTATAAGGACCTCTTTTTGAGTAAGTTTGTGCAAAAAAAATTGAACTGGAATAATTTACCTAACGGGGCGACGATACAGCCTAGACTAATTTGAACATATTCAGTAACATTTAATTTCTAGAATCGGCTGTTTGTGTGAATCAGAATCAACTTTTACTAAATGGCATTGGGAAGAGTATACTTTTCCAAGTTGGAGTCTACTTTTACTAGTAAATGTTGAATATAAATCTTCATTTTATATTTATAATCAACTTTTACTGAAACCAGCCTAATGCAAACCAGATGCAACTAGTTGGAGTCAACTCCAACTGGATAATCAACTTAAAATGTAATACTGACAGTCGGATTTGAAGTTATAGACCCCTAAAAGTAAGAATAGAACAAGTGGGTCGCGGTGGATGTGTAGGTCGCGGTGGATGCTACTAGTTAAGTCGCGGTCGATGTCGACAGCACATAACAAGGAGGTCACCTGCGCTGTCAGTCGAGCTAGAACAACTATCAAATGAAGTAGTTTAATGAAATTTGAATGACAAAAAAGCTGCTTTTGGGATGTTGTGTCAGTGGAGTGATGGTAGTGATGAAATATCAGCTGTAAATAATCAGATCTTTCTTCATATTTCAAAAATTTACTCAATTTAATTATTTTAGAAATTCAACTGAATACAAAAAAGGGAGTATATAAAAAGTATCAACTCAGATAGCGCAGAATGACAACTTGGCTTCGAACGAACCAATCACAGGGAAGCATTTTTTTAGGCCGCGCAGTAGACATCCATGTAAAACAAACTCATTTTATTTTCAAAAGCATTGATGTAAACCTCCTGGATGGCATCGCGCTAAACCTCCGCAACCTACCTGCTCTGTTCTCTTCCATTCACTACAATGTATTTGTTTTACACGGATATCGATATCTACCGCGACCTCCACCTCACTTGTTCTGTTCTTACCCTTAGAGGTCGTGAAACTGTTATCTTATACCATGTTTTGGTTTAAATTTATAACAATTTATTTTCACATTTGTTTTGGTATAGTAAATTTCTGAAGTTATATATTCTTATAATGCATCTATAATTCATAATCTTTAACTGAATAAGTTGAGAAGAGTAAAACTGTTTATCTCTAGTTGATCAATCGGAAATTAACCTGTACTTTCTAATTTATTAATTTCCATCTATTCCAGCAAAGATAGATTAATGCCTTTATTTTGAATATGAGAATTTAAAATTGAACATTAAAAGAACGAATCCACAAGGAAGAAATTCCTGTAACTGGCTGTATACCATTAATTACAAGTAAAATTTAATAAAAAGTTTTTGTCCTGGTAAAAGGTATATTAGTTTAAAAAGCCCCTATAGGACTACAAACATATAAACAAAACGTTTTCGCTCTGTAACAAGAGCCTCATCAGTGTTACAAGCAGATGGTGAGCCACCCAAAAATACAAATGTTGAAACCTTTTACAAATAGACTAAAAGTCTTATATGTTTAAATTTAATTATCCTAAAACCCAAAGGATGGATAAAATTCCTATGGATGTGGCTTTAGGGCAACATATGACTCCCACAGGTGGTAAGTGTCTGTCACCTCTTATAACACAATGACCTAATTAATTAACCCACTAAGAGTTGCCTGTCTTAAGTGTAAGTCTTAACTAAGAGTCGCCTGTCACATCTTATGACACAATGACCTAATTATTTAACCCACTTACCACCTGTGGGAGTCATATGTTGCGCCATAGGAATTTTATCCATCCTTTGGAATTTAGGATGTTTATAAATTTATATAAGACTTTTAGTCAATTTGTAAAAGGTTTCAACCTTTGTATTTTTGGGTGGCTCACCATGTGCTTGTAACACTGACGATGCTCTTGTTATAGAGCGAAAACGTTTTGTTTATATGTTTGTAGCCCTATGGGGGCTTTTTAAACTAATATGTATACCTACCTTTTACCAGGACAAAAATTGTTTATTAAATTTTATTAAAAGAACGTTTATCTTCTAGAAGGTGAAGTGCGTAGTTAGAATCAGTTTTTACATTATTGAAGGAAAACCACCTGTGTTCTGCTATACGTTTATTAATGGTTCTGTCAGTTTGACCAATATAAGTTTTTGGGCAGTCGTCACATCTGAGTTTCGTTGAAGATCCACATACATCCGTATGCAGAGCTGCACAAATACATAAGATAGGTCATTCTTCAGTCTTGCTTTTATTACATAAGAAATCATTTAAACCCAAATTTGAAACATGAAAACCATAAGCAAATATAACAGAAACTAAATGTAAGTTGGGGTATAGTGGGTGTTCAGTTAACCTGGAAGTTTTTATAGAACGTTTAACAAGTGATATTTTTTAAAATGATACTTGGAAACGAAATTAGACCAGCTCTGAAAATCAAATTCGAAGACAATTTTAATGAGATAATATGGTTTCAGCAAGACGGAACTGCAGCTCATTTTTGTGTAAATGTTTGGAGTTATTTGGATCAGATATTTCCCGGACGATGAAATGATAGATAACATGGATTGTTAGATAAGGGTGAAAGGCCTCCTCGATCACCCGATTTAAGTAGAAGATAGTGCTGTGATGTTTTTGTATGCTTCAGATCTTTTCTGGGGGAAGTAATTTCACAGGCATTAGCTTTGCTACGGGGCACATTTTCAGTACGTTCTCTTGTACTGTTCATTTTAAAAACAATTTTATGCGGGAGATAATAGCTTGTGTAGGGGAGCCAACTGATAAATTATCACTTTTGGATTGTTTTTGTGGACTTTACTTTTTACGACAACTGTTAAATTTTTACAAGAACTGACAATAAATTCTTATTTTTGGTTAGTTTATCAGAAAGCGAGTATTATATTTATACTAGGGATGGCGGTTGTTGACAAATCACCGGTTTTCGGTTACACGGGTTTTTTTACCTACGGTTTAACCTGGCGGTTATAACCGGTTAAAAAACCGGTTATTCCAAAAACCGGTGTTCAGGTTTTTTAGTCATAGCCAATGCCCAATAGGTTAAATTTACATTGCGCTTTAGTTTGCGACACTTCATTCGAATCCATATCAGTATAGAAATCAGTCATCACTGTCATCAATGTTGTAAACCTGGTTTCTAGACAAGGCGAAAACGGCGGTTTTTTAGTCATAGCCAATGCCCAATAGGTTAAATTTACATTGCGCTTTAGTTTGCGACACTTCATTCGAATCCATATCAGTATAGAAATCAGTCATCACTGTCATCAATGTTGTAAACCTGGTTTCTAGACAAGGCGAAAACGGCGGGTTCGTTGGAAAAAATATTCCCATGAGATTTTTTTGCATAATCATATTCGTGAGACATTCAAGAATAAGGTTCAAGAAGTCGCCCACGTGAAAAGTGGTCTAAATTTTTTTTTTAATTTTTTTTAATCAAATTGCAAAAATCAATATTTTGGCCACGACACATTTTTTTTAGTTTTTTGGGTATTCTGGACAAAAAAGGTTTCTTATAATTTTTCTCTAAAGTTTCTTGTTTTCGAGTTATAAGCAATTTAAAATTGAAAAAAAAAACGAAAAATGGCGATTTTTAAGGCTTAATAACTCGGTTAAGAATTATTATTACGAAATTCAGAAAGTGACCAAATCAAAGATTAAAGCCTCCACTAGATGATCCTAAAGAAATTTGTGTCATTAATTTATTACTAAGCTGTTGTTTTTAATTATTAATAATGAACCGTAAGATCATATTGACGCGGCTGTAAATGTGAGTGCGAGTAAGATGCACCGTTGACTGCCGGAATGGCATCTCTCTCGCACTCATCATTGCCGGCCGCCTAATACGTGCATGGCGCTCATTATTTTTACTTATTAAAAATAACAGCTTAGTGATAAAATAATGACAAAAATTTCTTCAGGATCTTGTAGGACGGGCTTTAAACTTTTATTTGATCACTTTCTGACTTTCATAATAATAATTTCTAACCGAGTTATTAATTGTTAAAAAGGGTAATTTTCGCGTTTTCCAAATTTTAAATTGCTTATAACTCGAAAAAGATCAACTTTAGAGAAAAAATATAAAAGACCTTTTTTGTCCATAATGGTCCAAAAAACCTAAAAAAAATGTGCCCGGGCCGAAAATGTTGATTTTTGCAATTTAATTAAAAAAAAATTGAAAAAAAAATTGGACCACTTTTCACGTTGGCGACTTCTTGAACCTTATTCTGGGATGTCTCACGAATATGATTATGAAAAAATCTCATGGAAATATTTTTTTAACGAACCCGCCGGTTTCGGCTTGTCTATTCAGTCAGCTTAAAGTTCCTCATTTAGGCGCGGGGGCGAAAAATTTTCCCATTTTTTTTTCTCTAAATTCAGTATTTTTTCCGTAGTTCCGGTTTTTCACCGGTTATTATTTAATAAAGAAAAAACCGGTTATAACCGGGACATAATAACAACCGGAAAAACCAATTATTGCAGAGGAAGAAAACCGGTTTTAGGTTAAAACCAGTAGGTTTTTCCATCCCTAATTTATACTGATAGTAGGATTTGAAGTTTAAAATGTCCTGGGGTTCTGAAATTATTGTTTTCCTGTGGCATGTGGAAGTTAACTGTTATGTTATAATGGGTCAAATCACAGTTGATAGTGCTTAGAATTACATTTTAAATAATTATCAAACAATAAAACACTGAAAACTTTTGTTTTCTATACTTCCACAAAATTTGTTACAAATTAATGTCTTTCTCAAGTGATACGTTTTTGCTATGCGTCTACACTTTACAGTTTTTAAATGAATAAGTTCAGGATTGGGGAGCTATTGGTATCATGCTGGCCATTCAGAATTATGTCTGCATTTCTTAGTTTTTTTTTTAGTCTCCATAGATTCGAATAAAGATAGATTAAGGCCTTTATTTTGAATATTGAGCCTTTGAAATTTGAAATTTGTTTTTCTTCTATAAGTTTTCTTATACGTCTTGTTTCCTGCTATAAGTTTATTAAAGGTTCTACCAGTTTGGTCGATATAAGTTTCTGAACACATGTCACATGTAACATAACATATGTTACAGTTCAAGTTGATTATCCAGTTGGAGTTGACTTTTCCTAGTTCGAGTCGACTCAAACGGCTGGTTTTAGTAAAAGTTGATTATAAATAAAAAATGAAGATTTATATTCAACATTTACTAGTAAAGGTAGACGCCAACTAGCAAAAGTATAATCTTCCCAATGTAATTTAGTAAAAGTTGATTCACACAAACAACCGATTCTAGAAATTAAATGTTACTATATATTATGTTCAAAGCGTGCTATTTATAGTCCAGGCTGTATCGTCGCCCCCGTTAGGTAAACTATTTCAGTTCGATTTTTTTGCAAAAACTTACTCAAAAAGAGGTCCTTATAACGAATTCACAGGGTGTTAGGTGGTACCGTAATAGAAAAATTGTTTAAACAATTTTTTTAAACAAATTCACAAAAAAAAATCACTTCGGACATTTTTTTCACATCATTAATTTGGGTTATTCGGAGCAAAAGAGGTCGTTTGTGATTTTTCTGTAAAATCTATTGTTCTCGAGTTATACGCGATTTAAAATTTTTTGTAAAATGCGAAAATGACCATTTTCAAGGCTTAATAACTCAGTTAAAAGTTATTATTATGAAAGTCAGAAAGTCACCAAATCAAATTTTAACGACCCTCCTACAAGGTACTGAAGAAATATTTGTCATTGTATTACTAAGCTGTTATTTTTAATTAATAACAATGAGAGCTAGGAGTGTATTGAGGCGGCTGTCAATGTGAGTGCGACTGAGATGCACCATTGGACGGTCGGAATGGAGGATCTTACTCGCACTCACATTGACGGCCGCCTCAATACGCTTTTAGCGCTCATTGTTGATAATTAAAAATAACAGCTTAGTAATAAAATAATGACAAAAATTTCTTCAGGATCTTGTAGGGGGGGGGGGGGGGCTTTAAACTTTGATCAGGTGTCTTTCTGACTTTCATAATAATAGTTTTTAATCGAGTTATTAAGCCTTAAAAATGGTCATTTCGCATTTTTCAAATTTTAAATGCGTATACCTCGGAAACTATCAATTTTAGAGAAAAATCACAAGAGACCTTTTTTGCTCCGAATGACCAAAATAATCTAAAAATATTTATCCGGAGTAACATACTTAGTTATTTATAAAACAGTTCGTGAAGAATCCTTTTTGCGAACGCACTCGATGTTTAGAGCTCGCGATGTTTAGAGCACGAGCGGACCAAGTGCTATACATCGCCTAAGTGCGCAAAAAGTACTTCACGCACAGTTTCATACAATATTTTATCTACCAAAAAACAAATAAAAAAACTGTAACTCTTCGTCTCTGGAATACAGTCCTATTTTAAAAATTTTTAGAACTTTGACATTTAAAAATCCAAACTTCTCTCAAACCACAAAACTGTTAAAACTTTTTTTTGTAATTTATTGCTCACATGTTATCACCATGACAAGGCGAAAGTTAAGGATATTTGATTATATGAAAGTGTGCTAAAAAACAGTGCGAAAAAGCAAATCCCATTTAAAATACATTATTACTTCAGGCACACTTTAAACCCTTCATGTACTGCTATCTATATTTACAATTTTCACACAATAAAAACTTATACATAATACTAGCTGACCCGGTGAACTTCGTTGCACCTTAGATAATGTGTCATAATTAGATAATGTGTCATAATTTTAATTCTAGATCAATTGGTCGAACGCAATTGCTAGGGATCAATAACTCAAAATCAACTGCTCGAAAATGAATTGCTCGATATAAAAATTGATCGAAATAAAAATTGCTCGAATAAAAAAGAAAATTATATGTCCAAATATTTATTCACAATAATACAAAATTTGTAGGTATATAAGAGAGGTACATTTAATAGGACAAATTATTTAATATTCTACGTATATAATCACAGATATTAATTTGTGGTTCATAATATGTAATTGTTTATTAAACGCAATAACCTATCAACACTATCTCTATATCTTCTATGATCATTTTGAGGATACCCGTTTGCCACTTATGGATACCCGTTCTCAGAGGCATGTTTCAGTGCATCACAGGTTTTCGATTTCTTTCTAACGCATTAAGTTGGAAGTGACAGAAAAAATGGTACGTCCGTGATCACAGTTTGTTATAACATTTATTCTAGTTGTTGATAGATGGCGCTATAATCGAACAAAAAATGATTTAGGAATTATACAGGGTGTCCCGAAAAGATTGGTCATAAATTATACCACAGATTCTGGGGTCAAAAATAGGTTGATTGAACCTCACTTACCTATATACAATAGTGCACACAAAAAAAGTTACAGCCCTTTGAAGTTACAAAATGAAAATCGATTTTTTTTCATATATCGAAAACTCTCAGAGATTTTTTATTGAAAATTGACATGTGGCATTTTTACGACAGCAATATCTTAAAAAAAAAATTAAGTAAAATTTATGCACCCCATACAAATTTTATGGGGGTTTTGTTCCCTTAAACCCCCCAAACTTTTGTGTACGTTCCAATTAAATTATTATTGTGGCACTATTAGTTAAACACATTGTTTTTAAAACTTTTTTGCCTCTTAGTACTTTTTCGATAAGCCAGTGTTTATCGAGATATTTTGAATATTTGTCGAATCCACCACATATTTGTATATGGTTAAGTACGGTTATAGAGACCTGTTAATAATCTGAAAATTTATTTATAATTTACATTTTTAGGTATATTTTGAAAAAGAAGCTACATCTCGATAAAAGGTGACTTATGAACAAAAGACTAAGAGACAAAAGTTTTAAAAACACTGTGTTTAACTAATGGTACCACAATAATAGTTTAATTGGAACGTACACAAACATTAGGGGGGTTTAAAGGAACAAAACCCCCATAAAATTTTTACGTAAATATATTGAAAAAGAAGCCGCATCTCAATAAAAACTGGCTCATCGAAAAAATACTAAGAGGCAAAAAAGTTTTAAAAACGTTGTGTTTAACTAATGGTACCACAATAATGAATTAATTGGAACGTACACAAAAGTTTGGGGGGGTTTAATGGAACAAAATCCCTATAAATTTTTTATGGGGTGGACAAATTTCACTATAATTTTGTTTTAAGATGTTCCTGACAAAATAATTATACATGTCCATTTCCAATAAAAAATCTCTAATAGTTTTCGATATATTGAAAAAAATCAATTTTCATTTTGTAACTTCAAATGGCTGTAACTTTTTTTGTGAGCACATTTGTACTAAGGTAAGTTAGGTTCAATCGAACTATTTTTGACCCCAGAATGTGTGGTATAATTTATGACCATTCTTTTCGGGACACCCATATACGACTATAATCTGTACAATTTATAAGACTATACAAATCAAAGAAAATAACATTTTATAAATGCAATAAACACATTTGATTTGTTTTTATACCAAATTGCAAATTAAAGGGTTAAACTGCAATACCCTTTTCATATTTGGCTGATTACGATTCTGACAACTGTCACAATTAACTTAAATGTCAGATTATAATTAATGTTATAAATGTGTATTACCACGGACTTACCTTTTTTGCGGTTACTTGTGACATACTGAAAAATGCCTCTGAGAAGGACCACACTGTTCAATTTTTAGTTCATTTAAACTTTGTTCTTGTTCTAGAGCGGAAATAAATTTCTGCCGTTATTTTTCTTATATTTCCAAAGCTCAAACATATTTAAGATTTATAATAAAGATGTTTTCAGCATAAACTAATATACGATTATATATGTGGAATATCATATAATTTGTTCTATTATACTATCTTTCTTATGTCTATATTTTGTACTATTGTGAATAAATATTTTAGATATACAATTTTCTTTTTCATTCGAGCAATCAACTTTGACTAAATGTGACCTTTCGGCAGTTGCTTTTCTCTGTAATAATTGTATAAACTCTAAAAAACGTAGGTGTTCTACAAAATATTTTATAGAAAAATTTTTTGATCAACAATAGAGTTTGATTTTATGCTTCTGTATTTTGGTAAAATTTTAAAAGCATTAAAAAGAGTAAACTGACGGACGGACCTATTGAGACAGAGAGCGAAGTGTTCTTGCGCTAGTTTTTTGGGGAAAAATTATTATTGTAGTAGAGATACACGCCTTCGCCAAAATTTTGATTATTATACCAGAGATGCGCCTCTATAAAAGCATCTGCCAAAATTTTGATTATTATACCAGAGACATGGTCCTTCGGCAAAATTTTGAAATATTTTTGGTACATTAAAAATAGTAATCGATAAATTAAAAACTTCATAATTTCACGGATGTTAGTACAATTTTCGCCCGTTCTTCTCGTGTGCTTAATGTCGTCTCTCGTGCTCTCGTGTTGTCCTACGGGCTCGTTTTGTTATCTCGGAAATTAATTGAGCTAGAGAGACGATTTATATACCGTTGGATATCAGGGAGTATAACTGCCGAATTTCATAAAAATCGGTCTAGTAGTATCGGAGGAGTATGGCAACAAATACTAAGAAAGAGAATTTTTTATATATATATATATATATATATATATATATATATATATAGATGTTAAATATTTAAATGGCTATTAAAAAATAACGGTTGAAGATAAAAAAGTGAAAATTTAGGATTGTGTGTATATTTTGGTTCTACATCGTATAAAATTAAGAAAACAAAAATTTGGCCAAAAAAATTTAAAATAATTTTGGGGGGCAAGCCCCCTTTTCACTTAGGTAGAACGTTCCACTTCAGAAACCATACCGGGTTCATGCACAACAACTTTGATTAAGGTCATCATACGATCAAATGCATAGTTTGCGAGTCTATACGGAACATACATACATACAAACATTCATTTTTATTTATATAGAAGAGGTAATATTTAGATGGCTATTAAAAATTAACGGTTGGAGATAAAAAAGTGAAAATTTAGGATTGTATGTATATTTTGGTTCTACATCGTATAAAATTAAGAAAAAAAAATTTGGCCAAAAAAATTTAAAATAATTTTGGGGGGGCAAGCCCCCTTTTCACTTAGGTAGACCGTTCCACTTCAGAAACCATCCCGGGTTCATGCACAACAACTTTGATTAAGGTCATCATACGATCAAATGCATAGTTTGCGAGTCTATACGGAACATACATACATACAAACATTCATTTTTATTTATATAGAAGAGGTAATATTTAGATGGCTATTAAAAATTAACGGTTGGAGATAAAAAAGTGAAAATTTAGGATTGTATGTATATTTTGGTTCTACATCGTATAAAATTAAGAAAAAAAAATTTGGCCAAAAAAATTTAAAATAATTTTGGGGGGGGGGCAAGCCCCCTTTTCACTTAGGTAGACCATTCCACTTCAGAAACCATCCCGGGTTCATGCACAACAACTTTGATTAAGGTCATCATACGATCAAATGCATAGTTTGCGAGTCTATACGGAACATACATACATACAAACATTCATTTTTATTTATATAGAAGAGGTAATATTTAGATGGCTATTAAAAATTAACGGTTGGAGATAAAAAAGTGAAAATTTAGGATTGTGTTTATATTTTGGTTCTACATCGTATAAAATTAAGAAAAAAAAAATTTGGCCAAAAAAATTTAAATTATTTTCGGGGGGGCAAGCCCCCTTTTCACTTAGGTAGACCGTTCCACTTCAGAAACCATCCCGGGTTCATGCACAACAACTTTGATTAAGGTCATCATACGATCAAATGCATAGTTTGCGAGTCTATACGGAACATACATACATACAAACATTCATTTTTATTTATATAGAAGAGGTAATATTTAGATGGCTATTAAAAATTAACGGGTGGAGATAAAAAAGTGAAAATTTAGGATTGTATGTATATTTTGGTTCTACATCGTATAAAATTAAGAAAAAAAAATTTGGCCAAAAAAATTTAAAATAATTTTGGGGGGGCAAGCCCCCTTTTCACTTAGGTAGACCGTTCCACTTCAGAAACCATCCCGGGTTCATGCACAACAACTTTGATTAAGGTCATCATACGATCAAATGCATAGTTTGCGAGTCTATACGGAACATACATACATACAAACATTCATTTTTATTTATATAGAAGAGGTAATATTTAGATGGCTATTAAAAATTAACGGTTGGAGATAAAAAAGTGAAAATTTAGGATTTTATGTATATTTTGGTTCTACATCGTATAAAATTAAGAAAAAAAAATTGGCCAAAAAAATTTAAAATAATTTTGGGGGGGGGGGGCAAGCCCCCTTTTCACTTAGGTAGACCGTTCCACTTCAGAAACCATCCCGGGTTCATGCACAACAACTTTGATTAAGGTCACCATACGATCAAATGCATAGTTTGCGAGTCTATACGGAACATACTTACATACAAACATTCATTTTTATTTATATAGAAGAGGTAATATTTAGATGGCTATTAAAAATTAACGGTTGGAGATAAAAAAGTGAAAATTTAGGATTGTATGTATATTTTGGTTCTACATCGTATAAAATTAAGAAAAAAAAATTTGGCAAAAAAAATTTAAAATAATTTTGGGGGGGCAAGCCCCCTTTTCACTTAGGTAGACCGTTCCACTTCAGAAACCATCCCGGGTTCATGCACAACAACTTTGATTAAGGTCATCATACGATCAAATGCATAGTTTGCGAGTCTATACGGAACATACATGCATACATACATACAAACATTCATTTTTATTTATATAGATGAGGTAGTAGTCGAGGAAATGAAACTGGAAAAATGGCAAAACCTCGCAATTTTTTCGTCCAGCATCGATTTGTACAAAAATTTGGGATTAGGCTCATTCCACTCTCTAGTTCATGTTCTATATTGAGCCGTTGTACGCTTTTGTTTTTTTAAGGGTGAAAACCACCCCTAATTTTAAAAAATTATAAAATAACATTTTAAACTTTAATATTGTCAACATTTGCTTCTTATTAGTTACATAATGATTGTTTTGTGCTTTAAGATATAATATCACAATATTTCAACCCTTAAAACCACATTTGTTGGAGCTATATGTATATGAAAAGTTTACTTATCCTAAAAGAATAATTTCGGCTAGCATCAATTTACATAAAAATTTGGGGTTAGGATCATCTTACCCTGTGCTTCATATTCTATATCATGCTCAAGGGCGTTGATTATTTTTAGGGGTGTAAACTACCCTTATTTTCAAAAATTATATAAAAACATTGTAAACTTTAATACAGGTAAAATTTGGTTTTGACTGGTTAAATAATTATTGTTTTATGCTTTAGGATATAATATAATATTTCAACCCTTAAAAACCACTCTAAATAACATTGCAATTTTTATAAGTAACAATTTAATAGATCTATGCAGAAAAAAAGTAGTATTCAAGAATTACAAAAACATTTATTTACACAAAAATACGAATTTTCAAATATATAAAAATACACATACAAATAGTATTTTAGTCATCCAGTATACGAACCGGCTCTGTGGTATTATATAGGTACATTGAAAATGCCCTATAAGGGGACTATTCGAATTTTTCGAAAAAATAATAGTTTTATAAACATAGCTCCTTCATTTTTGGCGATAAAAATTTTTTCAATAATAGTTCTGCAGAATTGTTGAAGGGTAATAAGACTGTGTAAATTAAATTCCGTAAGATCCCTTAATTTTTAATTGAGGTGGGTTTAAAGGGCTCGAATAAGGGGATTTTTGCTCGTAAATAGGTGCTTTAAATAGCTATATCTCACCAACTGTTCACTGTGATGAAAATCTATGCACAAATAAATTTTAGCTATT
The DNA here is from genome assembly GCF_917563875.1 of Diabrotica virgifera virgifera. NCBI lineage: Eukaryota > Metazoa > Arthropoda > Insecta > Coleoptera > Chrysomelidae > Diabrotica > Diabrotica virgifera. The sequence goes on along the minus strand of NC_065451.1, from coordinate 46,469,958 downwards.
AAAAAAGCTACAATTTAGTAGTCTATCATTTTTTTGTATCTCCAGTATTTTCGGAGATATTTTGAAGAAAATGATAAAAAATGCAAAATTGCAAAAAATCAATTTTTCTTTAAACTACAATTTTTCTAAAATTAGCCCTTTTTAATAGGTCAAACTTCTTGGATGTATTGATAATATAAATATGAAAGGAATTACAAAAAGGCGAAGACCAATTTTTAGTTACAAGGGTAGTTAGGGGGTTGTTTTCACTGTTTTTTTCGTAGAGAAAAACAGGTATCGACTTTTTTTTATCATAAGTTGCTCAATTTTTATGCTAGAAAATTTTTTTTGAAAGATCTTATTGTATGCTTGAAAAAACATCATGAAAGTTTTCCTATAAAAATGCAAAGTTTTCCCGTTATTTGGCTTTGATTATTTCAAATTATGCATTTGACGAAAAAAGCTAACTTTAACATGCCGTATCTCGGTTTGTAATGGTCGTAAAAATATTATAGAAAAACAGTTTCGTTTGTGTTACTAAACGATACAATTTTGATATCTACAGTTTTTTTGATTAAATGCATATTTTTCGAGTTATTCTCAAAAAACCCTCTAAAAAAGTCGATTTTTCCGTCGAAAAACTGTTACTTTCAACCACGAATAACTCGAAAAATATTAGTTTTACGAAGAAAATGTAAAAAACATTTTTTTCTTAAAATCACTTTTTACATCGATTTACATGGTTAAAATGTAATAAAAAATTCCCACCCCCGAGATGGGGTGGACCCTTAAAGTTTTAGCGTACAGCAGCATTATATAGAAAATGATCCTTGGACTATTTCCTAATAGTCTAAGAGCTAGTGAACCCTTCGACTAACGGTCGTCCTGTAAGGCTAGAAATTTTTCTAGTGATAATTCATAGCACACCAAGGCTAAAAACCATGACCTGGCAGGCCTCATCGGTGCAGGTGTATCTACCAGGTGAATCGAAAAGTGCAAATTTAGGGGGTAAAATAAACTTTCTCCTGTAAGGTTTAAATTTAAGTATGTGTTTGAGTAAGTCATTTAAAAGAAATGTGTACAATGACAGGCGATTCTGAAGAGCAGAAGACCTTGCCAGGCGAGGGGAAAGATTAGGGGTTTTTCCTAAATTTATTTTTTTTTGCATTGAACAAATTTTTTAAGTTTTTTGAATCATTCCAAACAGAAAAGGTATTTAGTGATTTTTCTCTTAAGTTAATAGTTTTTGTTATATAAGCGATTGAAAATTTTAAAAATTGCGAAATCGACCATTTTTAACCCTAAATCGGATATTTAACTAACAGTTTCAAAATTTCAAAATTTCAAAGGTAGGTAGATATTCTTTAAACATTGATTGATGAAATCCCAAAGAGTTTTTTGCAATACAATATCGGAAACCCCTTTGTTTTTTAATTGCTAATCAAGCGGACGCGACACTGTAGTATAAGTGAGGACGTTTGAGTTGGCATAAATTAATTATCTCGAGAATGGGCAAATTTCAAGAGCAATCCTCAGACATGTCGATTTTTATTTTTAAATTAGGACTTTTTGGCATATATATAATACTAGTGACGTCATCCATCTGAGCGTGATGACGTTATAGATGAATTTTTTAAATAAGAGTAGGGGTTGTGTGATAGCTCATTTGAAAGGTTATTTAATTCTCTATTCACTAATATAAACATTAACATAATTATTTATACAGGGTGTACAAAAATTTTTTTTTTATTAAATTAACTTTGATTAAATTTGACAAATAGAAAATTTTTTTTTGTACACCCTGTATAAATAATTATGTTAATGTTTATATTACGGAATAGAGAATTAAATAACCTTTCAAATGGGCTATCACACAACCCCTACTGTTATTTAAAAAAAGCATCGATTACGTCATCACGCCCAGATGGATGACGTCACTAGTATTATATATATACCAAAAAGTCCTAATTCAAAAATAAAAATCGACCTGTCTGAGGATTTCTCTTGAAATTTGCCCATTCTCGAAATAATGAATTTATGCAAGCTCAAACGTCCTCACTTATACTACAGTGTAGCGCCCGCTTGATTAGAAATTAAAAAAAACAAAGGGGGTTTCGATATTTTATTCCAAAAATCTCTTCGGAATTTCATCAATTAATGTTTAAGAAATATTTACGTACCTTGCCAATATTGAAATTTTTAGATAAATGTCCGATTTAGGGTTAAAAATGGCCGATTTCGCAATTTTCAAAATTTTCAATCGCTTATATAACAAAAACTATTAACTTAAGAGAAAAATCACTAAGGACCTTTCCTGTTTGGAATGACTCAGAAAACCTAAAAAAAATTTGTTCGATGCAAAAAGAATAATTTTAGGAAAAACCCCTAATCTTTCCCCTCGCCTGGCAAGGTCTTAGGCTCTTCAGAATCGCATGTCATTGTACACATTTCTTCTAAATGACTTACTCAAACACATACTTAAATTTAAACCTTACAGGAGAAAGTTTATTTTACCCCCTAAATTTGCACTTTTCGATTTACCTGGTAGATACACCTGCACCGCTGAGGCCTGCCAGGTCATGGTTTTTAGCCTTGGTGTGCTATGAATTATCACTAGACAAATTTCTAGCCTTACAGGACGACCGTTAGTCGGAGGGTTCACTAGCTCTTAGACTATAACTTCTGTGAAAATTTCAAGTAAATCCATGATGGACGAAAAGATTGCGAGCCAAAATGCTTCATTTCCTCGACCATAGAGTAGATAAGGATTATTTTTGTGAATTTGGTTAACAAAAATTGGTTAAACAATTTTTATGACACATTGACACTGTGTATTTGTTATAAGGATGTATTGGTTTGAGTAAGTTTGTGCAAAAAAATCGAATCAGAATAATTTCCTTACGGGGGCGACGTTAGAGCCTGGACTAATAAGTAGTTGAAACGGTCAAAACAAAGAGACGCACACTCATCAAAAATGTACGTGAGATTATACTCGTATAAATTGTATAATCTACTTTTACCAACAAGAGTTAGGAAGAGTCAACTTCAACTAGTAAAAGTTGATTTAAATTTTTCAAATCAACTTTTACTGCTCGTTTCAGTTGGAGTTGACTCGAACTAGGAAAAGTCAACTCTAACTGAGAATCAACTTGAACTGCAAGATATACTACACTACTGTGTGTAAGTACGATTTTTCTTCTGGCTCTTGTTGTTCTTAATACATTGCTTAAGTTGTTTGTCCAGAAAGTTGGTGTTATTCCTGTCTTTGTTATGTGTGGCTATTTTAGTTGATATTTTGGCTGTATATTATGTAATCGAGCATAAAGTACTAGATTTTTTCTCTGGTGGTGAAAACACCAATTATAGGGCTTTCCTATGCAGTTTTTGACATATAGAATTTTGACAAAACAATATTTTTGACTACAGCGAACACATTCCTTAAAATGCCAAAGGGTGATTCCATTTTAAATCACTCAATTTTGGATCAAGAAAACTTTTGGATCTACGATTTGTCTGAAGATTGGTATATAGCATCTGTGGGATGTAGAAATAAAACGTTTAAGGTCAAATTGGTTTCTTCTTCTTGTTCTTCTTTTTTTTTTCTCAAAATATTATTTTAAGCGATTTTACAGTGATTTGATATTTATTTAAACAAATTTGCATTTTCTATCGTAAAGTATCAATCAAAAACATAATATTTTAATAGAAGGGACTCAAAGATGTCATTATATTGCATTATAACAAGTTATTTTGATTCAAAACAAGTTTTTGATCAAATTTTATATTGTAAAAAACGTTAAAATATCGTTTTTTACATTTTTCTCCATTCCCAAAATACATCATAATCGATTTGGCTGAAAATTTACCAACAGATAGCCAAAACATAGGACTTTGCGCAGTTAGAAGGATTTGAATTATATTAGAATACCAACAAAGTTACATGCAATATCATCGTCAAAAATATAGGCGTCTACTGTAAGTACAATTAACTCGGAAAATATCGACCTCCCGACAAACATTGTTAAAAAGAAATTGTATTAATTGTAAATATGATTTATTTAGAATAATTTCAGTTCCTACCATTTTTGTCGATAAGTTAAAAATGGCGGAGATATTGAGCAAAAACAGTTCTCTTTTAAAATCAAGATGGCGGCTACCGTAACGGAGGAATTCATTCGCGCTTTTAAATTTAGACTACTATTGACCACCCTAAAGATTAGAAAAAATATATTTTGGGCAGCTCGGCTTGCAAGGTCAAATGCTATCCCGACTGGACTAATATACTTTTGAGTCTGATATTATTGCATGTAACTTTTTTGGTATTGTAATAAAATTCAAATCTTTCTAACCACTTAAACTCCTATGTTTTGGCTATCTGTGGAAAAATTTTCAGCCGAATCGATTATGACCTATTTTGGGAATGGAGGTAAATGTAAAAAACGGTATTTTAACGTTTTCCACATTATAAAATTCGATCAAAAACTTGTTTTGAATCATAATAACGTGTTTTAATGCCGTATAATGACATTTTTGAGTCCCTTTTATTAAAATATTATTTTTTCCATTGACACTTTACCATAGAAAATGCAAATTTGTTTAAATAAACACCAAATCAATGTAAAATCACATAAAATAACATTTTGAGAAAAAAAAAGAAGAAGACTTTTTGACCTTAAGTATCTTATTTTTAGATCCCGCAGGAGCTATACACCAAGTTTCAGAAAAATCGGAGATCCAAAAGTTTTTGCCAGAGTGATTTGACATGAAATGTACCCAAAACATAGTGGAAGAATCTACACGTGCAAGTCACCAGCAGATCAAGCAGAAAGAATTGTATGAAACTAGACTACGGATTCAATAAACAAATATACAGCAATGCAATTTTATTAGAAGAATAAATAGCAAACAACAGGAAAAAATTCTAGAAAATATTAAAGCGGATACAAAATGGTTAATAATAAAGACAGAAAAAGATAAAAGGCAAAAATAAATTCTGACACCAACCAGATATAAACAGAAAAAACCGAATGACGGAGGAAACCTTAGATTTAGTGGAAAAAAATCAACATAAAAACTAAGATAATCAGATTTACAAAAAAGTGGATAAAGAAATTCAATACAAAATTAAGTAAACGAAAGAAGAATGGTTAAGAGTACAATGCACAGAAATATAAAATATAATATCATCAAATGATAGCTCTAACAGACACACACAAATTAAAGAATTAACTCACAACAATAGGAAAACAATCCGGTAATACTTAAAGACACAAATGGAAGATTATTGTTTAATAGTAACAAAAAACTAAAGAGATGGAAAGAATACATCAATGCGTTGGTCAAAGACAATAGCGCAGAATAAATGGAAGTAAAAGTAGAAGATTATGTGGCTTAAAAAATACTAAAAGAGAGAATTAAAATGACAAAGCACTAGGACCAAATTCCGGTACCTATTTAGAAGCTTAAAATTGATGATGAAGACGAAACTTTCGACATTATAGGAGTCAAAATTTAACAATATTATAAAACAAGGCATATTATTATGTCAAATTATTTTTAAAAATTCTCTGTGTATATTATTTAAGAGACCCTAATCATAATTCTAATGTCGGTATGTAACAAAGCAACATTCTATTGTTCGCCCATTGTTCGCTCCTTTTCCAACTTTTCTTATATTTATTTTACTTTCTTTAATAATCTTTTGGTCTTTTCTCAATCTGATTTAAAGACGATACTTAATTTGGCGTTCAATTTGAGCAAAAGTGTAATCAAAAGCTAACAAAGAAAATATTGAAACTTTTGTGGTTTTTTTCCTCGTGTAAACGTAATATAAATCGCATGCCAAGAAAACTCGTCCACCTTTTTTTATAATTAATATATCCTTTATACTTTCTATTACAATGGTAGAAAGTACGCCATTTAATCCATAAAAACGAGCATTTCGCAGAAATAAAGATTTTTCCTTTCTTATCTTGCTGAGTAATCTTTATCGACTCCTCTATTCACATCAAACAACGGTAAAACAGTTTCTGGAAGATAAATAACCGGGATAATCTGCGTGATGTATCACACACAGCTAGTAAAAATGTTTATGGATGTAATTAGATAAAATATGGGATTCCGGGTATATCCTGCCGTTCGCTCTAAATGGGAGCATTAGGGTTATAAGTCCATTATATTTGCGGTGTTAATCCGGGACTTCGCATAAATAATAAATTGGTTGGAGAAATTAACTGGGGTCTTTGCAAAAAAGAAAAATTGAAAGTGTCGTACGTTTTATGAATACCGAAATATGCTAAAAAGGAAGGTGAAACTTTGGGTTTATTGGTTCTATATGGTTTTCGGGGAAATTGTGTAATTAGAGATTTAACAGAAAACTTGAGTATAATATTTTTTTTTCTTGGAGGTCTAAAAATTCGATTAGTTTAATTTTATGCCCCCATGTATATGTATAGTATACTTAAAATGGAGCCGTGGCTGCTGAGCCATATGAACGCTGTCCTCGCTGGACAGACCTTTCTCAAAGACTGGAAAACATCAAAATTAATACTCCTGCCTTAAGAAAGTACAAGCTCAAACTTAGGCGACCAATTCTTAAAGACCCTGCAGGCTGCCCGGATCCCTAAGGGTCCAAACACCAAAACCGTCGTAAGATGATGATAGTAGGGGCTGGGGGGTATGGAGTCTCTGTGAGGGAATTAATGAGAGAAGAACATGAACGGGACCCAGAGAGAAAATTCGACTTTTGATTTGGTTTTGCTATAGATGAGTGTTATATGTTGGTAATGACAGAATGAGTAGGTAGGGTGAGGATAGTCATATGTTGAAATAAGATGGTATGTTGTATGTAGATGAAAATTTATTTAATGAGGATGTCTGTGGATGATGTTATCAATAATTTATATATATGTTATGGATAGATGAAAGTGATTAGATGGCTGAAAATGAAAAAAAAAAAAAAAAGAATGTGTGTGTACTTTGTACGCACGTAAGAAGTTATACTTCTACTACATATTATGTGATTTTTAAGACTATACCAAAAATTAAAAAAAATAAAAGAATAAAACGCACACAAACACATTGAAAAATGCCACAAAGAAAAAATGATTTCTGGACGATAATAATTGTTGGCAAAAATTTTAAATACGCATTTGCTGAAAAAAAAAATTATATAACAAATATACTTACAATCATAATATGCATAAAAAAATAAAAAAATAAAACTTGCATCGGGAATTGAACCCTTGAATTTCGTGCCGCTTTGACTCGTAATCGAAGCGTAGACTCACTCGTCCAATCGCACATTATTTATCATGTGGAAAAATACGGTAACTGAACGTTTTACTGTTTGACAATAATTGTTTTGAAAATTATGTAGTTTAAATTTTGTGGAAGAAAATATAAAAATATAACAAAACAGTAAGAAAACAATATATTAGATGAAGATTGGTAGAACTTTTGTTGGTAATCAAATTAAGTATGTAAATCAAAGCATTACATACCTACTAGATAAATAAATCTACGCCAAAAAATCATAATTTAAAAATAAAAATCGAACCTAATTTGGGATTTCTCTCTAAAATTCGCATTCTTGAGAAAATAAATGTATGTATTTCAACCTAATCCAAATGTATAATTACAATATGATTATAATAAAAACTAGGTACTTACCAAATTAGAATGAGTTTTCCTTGTCCAAAATAGTCCAAAAGTCCAAAAATATAGGTATATAAAAACTATTTCAAAAGGCAGTATAACTATTAACTAACTTTTGTTTGTTGTTTCTTTTCACACAAATTTTAAAACGCAACAACCATAAATAATCTAACTACAGCTGTGCCACAGCCACCATATTGAATAATTTTTGACATGTCATTTGAACATCCAATCAGAACAAAGTTATAATGCGCATGCGCCCGGTCGCTAGGTTTTTCCATATAAAAATTTACCCTCTATCGCCGGTTAAGAAGTATAACTTCAAAAAATGAAAAAAAAAAGGAATATTATGGCTTGTACCAGATGAATTATAGTGTGGATGTGAACGAAGGATTATAAGGAAGATGAATAGTAGTATTGTAAATGTGTTAAGAAAAAAGTTGCCGATGGAGTGGTTGGAAGTCCCGATTGAACGAAACATGTCGGTTGACACAATTAGTACTTTTTTGTTTTTCTTTGATTGATTTCTTTGTTTGTAAATGTCACGGCTGGAGTGCCACAGGTATCCGTCCCTAACCCGTTGCAATGGAAATTGGCATTTACATCAGCCATGATCCTCAAGGGACCACGGAAACGCAAAAACGTGATATATGAGTGCGGCTGTGCTAGGATTTCTACAAAAAAATGTGCTAAGTACTTGGAAGTGACTTTCCACACGAAAGGGTGCTGGGTAGAGCACTTGCGGTTGGGTGACGCGCATAGCCACGCAGAAAGCGACCGCGATAGGGTGGATAATGCCTAATATTGGCGGGCCCAAATCTGAAAGGAGGAGGTATATGGCAAGCGCCTACAAGACTATGTCTGCGGCAACGTTGTTGCTTATCACCGGCTGCGGCATTTTGGCATGCGAGAGGACCCGTTTGATTAATCGTGCTCGTGATAATGGTGTGACTGAGAGTATAAGACATGAGGAGAGAGCCACATACCTATAGATTTTTTCTTTCTTGTCTCGCTGAGTAATTTATATGGACTCCTCTATTCACATCAAACAACGGTAAAACAGTTTCTGGAAGATAAATAACCGGGATAATCTGCGTGATGTATCACACACATCTAGTAAAAATGTTTATGGATGTAATTAGATAAAATATGGAATTCCGGGTATATCCTGCCGTTCGCTCTAAATGGGAGCATTAGGGTTATAAGTCCATTATATTTGCGGTGTTAATCCGGGACTTCGCATAAATAATAAATTGGTTGGAGAAATTAACTGGGGTCTTTGCAAAAAAGAAAAATTGAAAGTGTCGTACGTTTTATTAATACCGAAATATGCTAAAAATGAAGGTGAAAACTTTGGGTTTAATCGTTCTATATGGTTTTGCGGGGAACTTATAGATTCCGGGATTTAACAGAAAACTTAATGTATATTATTTTGTGTTTTTTTAAGAGTTTTGTAAGATTTTACATGTGGCATCAACTTTGGCTTTGAAACTACCTTATTTTGGCATATTATTTATTGTCTGGGCAGATTATCGGAGAATAGGGCATTTTTGGGAAAAGTTATTTACCAGCAATTTTATTGTTGGAATCGAATCTTATGATCCTATGTAATAATAATATAGATACCTATGCCAAGTCGGCAAATAGTGTGCTAATTTTTTTATAAACATAATAGCGCCACAAAATCGTGTTTTTTTTTCAATTATTGCTCTATAACTCCAAAAATTTTAACTCTACACCAAAAACACTCAAATAAATTTTTCTCGGAAAATGCGGGTTTTACCAACAAAATCTTGAATTTTCAACTAAAATTTTAGGTAAGTATCTAATTATTTTTTAATAATTAAATAACTTGGTGACATAAAAGCCCTTTTAGTATATATTATATTTCCAGAAGCCAATGGCAATTGAATGAACAGTTTAGCAACAATTAAATTTAGTTAACAATTTACGGTCGCTATAATAACCACAATAATTACGATACATAAGAATAACTATGATTTTTGTACAAAAAGGCACTATACCTATCTAATGTACTTTACTGAATAGAAATTGAACTATTTAAGCGGCCTGAGAAATATTTTAAAATTATAAACAATTATTTGGCTTATAAACAAATTGCATATCTCGGCAATAATTAAATTAGAGTAAATCATGAAAACGGTATTGGAAAGAATGTGGTACGACGCTTCTTTTAAAAGAAAAAACTTTAAATTTTGATGTGTAGTTCCTGAGATACAATCGATCAAAGCTGGCCGGTATTTACGGCAAAGATATAAACAATAGAATGGTAATTTTCAAACCATCACCTTTTTATTTCCGTTCCCTTTTCCACACAAATTTTCATATCTTTAAACGACTCATAACATATATTATAATAATAAAAACTATCGGAATTACGAATGAAAAGTACCAAAAATACCAAAATTTCAATCAAAAATTAGGTTGGAGAAAATCGAATCTAAAAGTTCAAAATTGGTGTACGTTAAAAAAAAGAATGTGTGTGTGCTTTGTACGCACGTAAGAATGTATACTTCTATTATATAATTTCAACGAAATAAATAATATACTTAACAGGTTAGTTTTATTTTATTTAAATATTAAACTAACTTTCTTACCTACCACTTTTAAAAATGTTTTTTAAAACAACCAAAAATTTAAAAAAAATGAATCATCCGGGACTGGAACCCGTGACCTCTCGATCTCTGGTTCAATGGTCTACTAAACAACCTATCGAGCCCCTTGTAACTGACGTCTCGGATATAATTACACAACACGGCGACAAATAGATCAAGTGAAGTATAAAAATGTTATACCTAGATATTTTATTATCTTACTACCGAGGAAGACAAATCCAAAAACACAAAAATTGTAATAAATAATACATTTACTAAAAACACTAATTTATTCTTTTAATGACTTATTTGCGATAATATATACATACCTACCTTGAAAGATTAGCAACGAACTACATACTGTCTGTGTGCGCATTCGCCAGGAAATTATAAAATTTCACTCTCGATCGTAAAGAAGTATAACTTCAAAAATGCATTTTCTCGGCTTCACATGGAGCAATGTTCTTTATTCTTTTTTTGTTCCCAAGTAACTCGAGTAAAGCCAACTAACTAACGTATTACTAAATGTCAAAATTGCTTTTGTATTGTTATAGTAAATTGAAAAATAATAATTGTACTGTCAGCCAAGACTCACCCAGGGTTGTAGCGCTAAATGATGATGATAATGAATACTTACAGGTAGCAGAGAATATTTTATGAAGACGACCAAATAAAAAAATAATTGGGATGTATGTAAATCCAATAATTACAGCAAAAATGCGAGCCCAAAGAGCTAGATGACTTAGTCACAATATATGAATGTCAGAAATATACGAAATATTTTAATACAATATTGAAGGAGGAAAAAATGGGAAAAAAGAAGAGGGAGTCCAAAGAACATTTTAACATTAGACTAAGAATTTCGACACAAATAACTAGCTGCAAAAGTGACTACTACTTCAATCCAAACGACAGATCCCTACTGAACAAAAAGATGAAAGGAGACCGTGAGTTTACCGTGAATTATATTGTTAATAGAGATTTTAGTTGTGTCGTGTCCAATGTACAACATATACGTGCACGCCCGTTCTAATAGTTACTAAAATAATTACTTATACGGAAATGATGGCATCTCCTGAGGTAAAATGTTCCGGAAGTAAAATGAGCCTCCGTTCGGATCTCCGGGTGTGGACTATCTCAGGGGGAACACCATTACAGGTTAGAAAAATCAGGATAGGGTCTTGAAATCTTGGTAGTCTTATAGGTAAGAGTCTGGAGTTAGTGGATGCGCTCAAACGAAGAAGAGTTCAAATTTCATGTATTCAAGAAACTAGGTGGAAAGGACAAAGGGCGAAAGAACTAGGTGATGGACATAAATTGTGGTATGTAGGGAGTAGTAACACTAGAAATGGAGTTGGTATAATTGCTGATAGTGAAATGAAAGATAACGTAGTAGAAGTTGTAAGAACGAGTGATAGAATGATGTCAGTGAAATTTGTAATTGATAAAGAGGTATTGAATGTTGTGTGTGTGTATGCTCCTTAAACAGGTCTGGGTGAGAATGAAAGAAGAGCTTTCTATGATCAATTAGGAGACGTACTGAGTGATATTGCAGCAGAGGAGAAAGTTATAATAGGAGGGGATTTCAATGCACATGTGGGCCAAGCCAAGACAGGATATGAAACAATACATGGGGGTTTAGGCTTTGGAACTAGAAATGAAGCTGGAGATGACATGCTAGAATTAGCAACAGCATTGGATATGGCTATTGTTAACACATTTTTAAAAAGAGAGAAACCCAACTTATTACCTACAAAAGTGGACAACATCAATCCCAAATAGACTACTTCATGATAAGGAAAGAAGACATACGTGAATGCAAGGACTGCAAGGTAATAGTTAGTGAGACAGTAAGCCAACAACATAAGCTGCTTGTTCTGGACATCGAAGTAAAAAGCGAAAATAAACAAAAATATCGGAGAGGACCACAAAAAATCAAGTGGTGGATGCTAAAAGATGAGAAGGAAGGTCTATTCAGGGAAAGAATAGTAGAAAAAATATGTTGGAACATGAAAGGAAGCCCTAACACAATTTGGAGAAAAATGGCCAATATTATTAGAGAGACGGCTATTGAAATACTTGGGAAAACGTCAGGAAAGAAGTTTGAGGATAAAGAGACTTGGTGGTGGTCAAATGAAGTACAAGGAAAGCAGGAGCGTCATTTGAAATTTTGATAGGGGGGGGGGCAAGCATTATATATACAATACATTTATATGCAAACATAATACAAAATTGATCTATTTTTTGTAAATTTCAGTAATTTTCAGGGTCAGGGGGGGGAGGAGGAAAGATAAAAGAGAAGGGAAAATTATATAAAAAGTGGCAAGAAACCATATCGGACATAGATCTTCAAAACTATATGGTCGCCAAAAAGGAAGCGAAAGTAGCAGTAGCAAAAGCTAAAGCAGAAGTATTCAAACCTATACGATCAACTTGATACCAGGGAAGGCGAAGCAAAGATATATAAAATAGCCAAACAGGGAGCAAAGAAAGCAAGAGATTTTAATCAGATTAGATGTATCCGAGATGAAAATAATAAAATACTAATTCACGAAAAGGATGTCAAAAAGAGATGGAGAAAGTATTTTGACAGTTTATTAAATGAAGAATTTTACAGACAGCCTGTGGAGTTAACGGAGACAGTAACAGCAATGGTTACCAGAATAACAAACGAGGAAGTGGCTCAAGCGCTTCATAAAATTAAGAAAGGAAAAGCAGTCGGACCAGATGATATTCCTGGGGAAGTATGGAGAGCATTGGGAGAGACAGGAATAAGTTGGCTAGCAGGTCTATTTAATAGAATTATGGAAGCTGGACAAATGCCAGACGAATGGAGAAGCAGTATATTAGTACCTGTCTACAAAAACAAGGGAGACATACAACAATGCACAAATTACAGGGCTATAAAACTACTTAGCCACACCATGAAAATATGGGAGAGAGTAATTGATAGACGGATACGTGAAGAAACCGAAATATCCGATAATCAATTTGGCTTTATGCAGGGCAGATCAACAACAGATGCGATTTTCATTGTAAGGCAACTGATGGAAAAATACAGGAATAAAGAGACCAACGCTCATATGGTATTCATTGATCTTGAGAAAGCATATGATAGAGTCCCTCGAGAGATTCTGTGGTGGGCACTCAATAAGAAAGGAGTCCCTGGCGAATATGTAAAGATTGTGAGAGATATGTATGAGGAAGTAACGACTAGTGTTAGGACAGGTGTGGGAGAGACTGATAAATTTCAGGTGAAAGTAGGATTGCACCAAGGCTCGGTGCTTAGTCCTTATTTATTCTCATTAGTTTTGGACCAGATAACATCGAAACTACAGGGTAGTATTCCATGGTGCCTAATGTATGCTGATGATGTAGTATTAATAGGAAATAGTGAAAGAGACTTAGAACAAAAACTGGAACAGTGGAGACAAGCTCTGGAGGAAAAAGGTTTAAAACTTAGTAGGACAAGAACAGAGTATTTTGAATGTTCATTTAAAGATGGAGTTACTACAAATAAAATGGTATCTTTGGATGGTGAAATGATTGTGAAAAGCAATAGCTTTAAGTACCTAGGATCGGTATTACAGAGTAATCGAGAAATAGATGGAGATGCATGCAGTAGAATTAGGGCTGGATGGATGAAGTGGAAAGAAACGAGTGGTGTGTTGTGTGACAGAAAAATTCCAATGAAGCTGAAGGGAAAATTCTATAAAAGAGCCATAAGACCGGTTATGATGCACGGAACTGAATGTTGGGCAGTGAAAAAGAAAGAGGAACAACGAATGCATGTGGCGGAAATGAGAATGCTTAGATGGATGAGTGGAGTGACAATAAATTATAAAATTAAAAATGAGTATATTAGGGGAAGTCTAGGTGTGGCACCAATTGATGCCAAAATGAGAGAGCATAAGTTAAGATGGTTTGGTCATGTTCAACGTCGAGACGTTAATCACCCAATACGAAGAATAGCTGAAGTGCAGATTCCTGGAAGGAGTAGGAGAGGAAGGCCAAAGAAGACATGGGGGGAGACGATAAGGTAGGACATGTTGGTAAAAGGGATTAACATTGATATGACCCAAGATAGAATTGTGTGGAGAAATTCAATTAGGGAAGCCGACCTCGCATAGAGATAAGGCAAAGAGAATGATGAGTATCAATAATTAATCATGTTTTTGCAATATTTATTTAAGGAATTATTGAAATATATATAAATTCCTTATATAATATACAGGGTGTCCCGAAAAGATTGGTCATAAATTATACCACACATTTTGGGGTCAGAAATAGGTCGATTTAACCTAACTTACCTTAGTACAAATGTGCTCATAAAAAAAAGTTACAGCCCTTTGAAATTACAAAATGAAAATCGATTTTTTTCAATACGTCGAAAACTATTAGAGATTTTTTATTGAAAATAGACATGTGGCTTTCTTATGGCAGCATCATCTTAAAACAAAAATAAAGTGAAATTTCTTCACCCCATAAAAATTTTGTGGGGGTTTTGTTCTTTTAAACCCCTCCAAACTTTTGTGTACCTTCCACTTAAATTATTATTGTGGCACCATTAGTTAAACACAATGTTTTTAAAACTTTTTTGCCTCTTAGTACTTTTTCGACAAGCCAGTGTTTATCGACATATTTTGAATATTTGTCGAATTCACCACATATTTTTATATGGTAAGTACGATTGTAGAGACCTGTTAATAATCTGAAAATTTATTTATAATTTACATTCTTATGTATATTTTGAAAAAGAAGCCACATCTCGATAAAAGATGACTTGTCAAAAAAGACTAAGAGGCAAAAAAGTTTTAAAAACACTGTGTTTAACTAATAGTACCACAATAATAGTTTAATTGGAACGTACACAAACATTTGGGGGGTTTAAAGGAACAAAACCCCCATACATTTTTTATGTAAATATATTAAAAAAGAAGCTGCATCTCGATAAAAACTGGCTTATCGAAAAAATACTAAGAGGCAAAAAAGTTTTTAAAACGCTGTGTTTAACTAAAGGTACCACAATACTGAATTAATTGAAACGTACACAAAAGTTTGGGAGGTTTAAAAGAACAAAACCGCCATAAAATTTTTATGAGGTGAATAAATTTCACTATAATTTTGTTTTAAGATGTTCATGCCATAAGAATGATACATGTCCATTTTTGATAAAAAATCTCCAATAGTTTTCGATATATTGAAAAAAATCGATTTTCATTTTGTAACTTCAAAGGGCTGTAACTTTTTGTGAGCATATTTGTACTTAGGTAAGTTAGGTTCAATCGATCTATTTTTGACCCCAGAATGTGTGGTATAATTTATGACCAATATTTTCGGGACACCCTGTATAAGGAATTATTTAAATTGATTATTATAAAAATTTCCCCTTGACCTTAAAAGACGGTTATTATGATGATTGTTCCTTAGACGTTATTATCAACCCCAAGAAATTATGAACTCATAACAAATTTAATTTACGCCGCGATAGCTCTTAATACACTGTAATTACATTTATTTTTATGGGAATTTGAGCATGACATTTCTATATAAAGTCACAACTGGCGATTACAAAGCGTATTCGAAATTTAATTAAAGTTTCTTATTAATTATTGTACAGTGTGAATCTTTCCGAAGGCTTTTAACCTTTAACTACCCGCGCATCAAGTTATAACATAACTACACGCGTGGCGTACTTTTTACGCCACAAGAAAATACACTTAAAAACAGCGGATTTGTTTAATTTTTTTTTGAAAAAATACACAGTTGTTTGTTATAAACCTTATTCGGCATCAGTGAATACTTGGAGTTCCTTTTCAGTAAGCCAATTGGGATTTATAACTGGAATCATGGAATAACTGGATTCCATGATAAATAAAATTATTAATAAAAAATTTTTTTAAATGTGATTTTTTACAGGAGAAAAAGTATTGTTTACAAAGAAAAATATATTTTTTGCCATAATGACTAAAAAACAATTAAAATATGTACTTATATTACGACTTATAGTAATATAATCTTGGGGTATATTGTCCACCACCGGAAACAACAAATAATACAATGTAAATTACGATATTTCCAGAACGCCGATTATAACGAAACTAAAACCAAATTGTAAAGCACAATCCAGTGATAGGTTAGAAAAATAAGCAAGGTCAAAAATTAAATTTTTAAATATGTTTCCAGTAGAATTCTTATATCTGGCGTACAAAGTACGCCAGCGCGTGTAGTTAAAGGTTAAACTTGTTTGAATTGTCATGGGATAAAAAGAGTTATTTTGTGTTTTTTGGCCTTGGTTCGGAACCTTTAAGTTGAACCAAAAGAACCAAAATTTGACCTATTGACCTATTGAACCAAAAAAATAAAAATTCACAACTCGGCAACTAATCATGGAAATGAGTTCAATTTTCATACTCGTATGGTATTATAGGGGTCAACTACCCTCGTGATGGGGTTGATTGACTGGATCACACTAAGTACTCATCGATATATATATATTTATTTACTTCAAACAATAACTAATACTCAGTTGGTATCTGATGTTAGTTACGTCGTCTGATCATTACTAAAGTCTTTTGTAAAGTCTTCTCTCTCATTATTTTCGTAAGTACAGTAAACTCTCTCTTAACGGACACCTCTCTTTGCCGGACACCTCCTCTATACGGACGTTTTTTAAAACAAAAATCATTCGGCGATATATGAACCTGTACCCTTTAACTCCCTTAGACGGCCACTCTCAACAACGGACGCGGACAGTAGATGAGGGTAAATGCGGTCAGTAAATGAAGAAAATTAACATTTTTTTCAAATATTTTGCAATATAAATGTGTATAATACATTTAAAATCAAAACACATATGTCTACAACGTGATATTTGATACTGTTCACGTAATAAAAATGTAATGTGTGTGTCAGTCCATGAAATAAATGCGACACCAGGAACTGATTAAATTATTGTTTTGACTCGAACAAGGATTTAAGAATTTTAACCGAAATGTCTGATTAAGATTATTAAATTATTTTTATGAGTGTTTCAAAAGGAAGTTTTAAGTTTGAAAGGAAAAGTCCATTGGGGTGCTGCATAAGACCTAGAAATAATTGTTTTCGATTGATTTTGTAAAGTGCGGTCAAAAAATATTCCTGTTTCTGGTAAAATTATTCAAAACAATGCATTATAAGTTGAAGGGGATCTAAGAGTTGATGTACAAGCTTCTGGTGGATGGCTCGAGAAATTTTGTAAGCGACACTATATATTTCCTTCAAATCTGTGT
Organism: Diabrotica virgifera virgifera; assembly: GCF_917563875.1. NCBI lineage: Eukaryota > Metazoa > Arthropoda > Insecta > Coleoptera > Chrysomelidae > Diabrotica > Diabrotica virgifera. The sequence goes on along the minus strand of NC_065451.1, from coordinate 46,452,437 downwards.
GTAACGAAACAGCTCCTGTAGATTTATTAGTGGTTTCTAACTGGAAGGAAAAACTGCTCACTTTAATGAGAAAGTATACTCACCGCGAGACATTTTTAACATTTAACTACACGCGCTGGCGTACTTTGTACGCAGATATAAGAATTCTACTGGAAATATATTTAAAAATTTAATTTTTGACCTTGCTTTTTCTAACCTATCACTGGAATGTGCTTTACAATTTGGTTTTAGTTTCGTTATAATCGGCGTTCTGGAAAGATCGTAATTTACATTTTATTATTTGTTGTTTCCGGTGGTGGACAATATACCCCAAGATTATATTACTATAAGTCGTAATATAAGTACATATTTTAATTGTTTTTTAGTCATTATGGCAAAAAATATATTTTTCTTTGTAAAAAATACTTTTTTTCCTGTAAAAAATCACATTTAAAAAAAATTTTTATTAGTAATTTTATTTATCATGGAATCCAGTTATTCCATGATTCCAGTTATAAATCCCACTTGGCTTACTGAAAAGGAACTCCAAGTATTCACTGATGCCGAATAAGGTTTATAACAAACAACTAAGTGTATTTTTTCAAAAAAAAATTAAACAAATCCGCTGTTTTTAAGTGTATTTTCTTGTGGGGTACAAAGTACGCCACGCGTGTAGTTATGTTATAACTTGATGCGCGGGTAGTTAAAGGTTAACGCAGATGAGAGGGGATAATTTTTTTAGTGTTTACAGCATTACCCAAGAAAATTTATACTCTGAAAGGAGAAAGGTGCACTGGAGGTAAGACTTCTAAAGATAGAATCAAAATTATATTTTGCATCAATATGATGGGGGACAAAGAAAGGCCACTGTTAGCGGGGAACAGTAAAAGTCCACGTTGGTTCAAGGCTTCACACGCCAAAAAAATTACCTATTGAATGGTACAGCAATAAGAAGTCGTGGATAACCAATGACAAGGGAAATCATGACAGGCTGGCTAAATAAATTTGATAGAAAAATGCAGAGAGAAAATCGAAAAGTTCTTTTGCTCCTAGAGACAATGCTGCGTCTCATCCACAACGTGTGTTATATAATGTTAAACTAATATTGCTATTTATATGTATAAGTAATACATACATATTATGTACATGTACTTATTTTAAAAAAATTTAAGTTAACATATTTTTTTTCTCTTAAACGAACACCTCTTTTAAACGGACACTTTATGCGGAACGACTTCAAGTTAGAGTTCACTGTATATCTAATGTCTATTTGTTTCTTATGACTTTTAATTTACTTAACACGACCGTGAATTATATCAACAGCTTTTCTGTTTATTTTGCACTTTTCGGTAAGTCTCCCACTTACACAGATATTCAATGTCACATACAGTGGAACCTCGATAATTCGTATTAATCGGGACCGCCGCCAATCCGGGTTATCCAAAATCGGGGTTAGCCGGAGAGTATGGTAAAAAATAATAAAATACCATACCGGGCGGTGAATTGGAAAACGGGCCATAGGAAATTTAATGTAAAATTTTAAACTGTTGAATTCCTGCTTCCCTAATTATTTTACATCAAAACACATGAGGAACTATTTGTAGAGGATTGAAATCTGTATTGAAAACAACTGTTAAAATTGTTCTACGAATTAAACATTTACCGAAATTTGGTAAAAATATAATTAATTTTTCACAGAATCAGCCAAAGTTAGGCCACACACAGTGCCATAATGTGTATCGGTTGCGTTCGGTCACAATGAAGTTATTATAAATTTTATTATTAACAATATTTGTGTCAAAATTTTTATTTCATCATTTCTTGTTTAAAAAAGTTACCCTCAATTGAGGAGAAAGTATTAATAATAAAGATGTTTTATTCAGTCAATAGCATGCGCACTGGCAGTTAAATAATAACGTGGGCCTAACTTTTACACTCATACCTACTCTGGCAAATGTAGGTATTTTTCAAAATTTTGGAATGTGTTTAAATCGTAGAACAATTTTAACTTATGTTTTTAATACAGATTTTAACTCTCTACAAATAGCTTCTTATGACTTTGGATGTAAAATAATTAGGGAAGCAGGAATTTAACAGTTTAGAATTTTACATTGAGTTTTCTACGGCCAGTTTTACGATTCACCGCCCTGTATACCTACAGGTAAACTCCATTATAATTGCGAAAACATGAAATACATATGGACAATACATGTAAATTACGTACAGTTGTATACAGTATCGTTCATTTCTTTGTAAAAAAACTCAAACTAAAGTCAAACTAAAAAAATGTTTGTTTTGTCCGATGAAAATCGGTCCGGGTTAGCCGGAGTTCCAGGTTATCAGAGGCCGAGTTATCGGGGTTCAACTGTACTTAATACCAGCAAGTGCATAATCAAAACATTGAGTAATAATATTGTTATTAGAGGATTTAAAATTTAAACTGAGTAATTTGCTAATAACCTTCGGGTTGATGCGAATTTGTAAATAAAATAAATAACTCTTACATTACTATAGAGTCTAGAGTCAAGAGCAAAAATGATATTCTCATATTTTTAAGTGTTTTTATCTCCAAGTGATTGTTATCCTTAACATTCCGATTTTGTAGCATTTGTCAGATATACTCTGACCTTAATATCCAACGAAAGGGGTTAAAAGAAACACGCAGACAACAAACCAATAACTCGAAATACCTACGGTCGAACAAAAGGTAAAAAATACCTGTTTCGGAGCATCTGACTGTGCACCTGTCGTTTTCCTGCCACCAACTGTCTTCCTTAATGCAAAGTTGCCAACTCTCGACTTGTGTATTTCCGTAATTCGAACGACTGACTGTCGGATGGATGTACGAAAAAACACGTAAATGATTTTTACCTTTTTTAAAAGGAAAAAGGTTTTTATGGAAGCGGGTAGGTTTTCAACAAAAATATTTAAAATAATTTATTTTAAATACTCTATGTTGTCCATATATATGATAAGGATATACTCGTGCTTAAAATTTTTAACAGTTTTACCTAGTTATTAGGCTATTGTTTTTTGTTCTCTTAAAAAATTTCAGAGCTACCCAACAACTAATTAACTAGTTTTGATGGGAAATAAGCCACAATTTAACTAAAAAAATGATTTTATTAACGTTTCGACGCCCAAATCGGGTGTCGTTGTCAAAATACAAAAAATATTAATGAATTAAACAAAAATTTTGTTGCTTAGTAAAAAAGTCGTCCCAGGAACGGAACTCATAAATGATGGCAAAATCATTTTAAAGTCTTCTAGTTTAAAATGTAAAATGTACGTCTGACTTTCCGATATAAATGAGTCAGATTAAATAAATTATTAGAAGAATTTTTTTTACTAAGCAACAACATTTTTGTTTAATTCATTAATATTTTTTGTATTTTGACAACGACACCTGATTTGGGCGTCGAAACGTTAATACAATCATATTTTTAGTAAAATTGTGGCTTATTTCCCATCAAAACTAGTTAATTGCAAAAATGCCACAAGAAAATAGCTTCAGAACAACACCAACAACTAATAATACATAATAATGTATAGAAGCACTCTAATAAATATAGAGCTTATATAGGGTGTCCAGAAACTTTACCGACAAACAAAAACAGGAGATTTCGCAGATAATTTTATAACAATTTAACTCAATTCACCTAGTCCGAAAATGCTTCCTAATGGAGCTAGACCTCTTTGAAGATGGCGTCTTGGAATTAGTTTTTCTTAAATATCTCCAGTAGGCGAATTCTATAATTTTCGTTATTATCGCAAAAGCTAAGCTAAACGATAGCGAAGTAGAATCATGTTCATTATTCTATAAGGTTAGTTTTCGCTTTCGCTTCGTTGTCATAGCGACATACGATAATATACGAGTTTAAACGACGTATGAATAAATAATTATGGCAACGTTCCAAATATATGTGCAGGAAGTAAAACAAGAAGAAGACTACCTTCTAAATAACTATAGAGAGTTACATGACGTATATAACCTTATAACCACAAGTTTGATTGAATTATTTCCTTGAATAACTATAGTTTTATTATATTTTAATAAAAATGTTTCCGGTGCAATTTGTTCTTAATGGAGAACTTGAGCGAAAAAACCAACTGCGGTTAACGCGAGAGGAAAGCAGGTTCCTTCGAGATAGAAGTGACCCATTTGGTTTAACAGATAGAAGGTTTATTGACATTTTTCGCTTAAGCAAAGAACTAGTTCGATTCCTTTTTGATGAGCTACAGGAACTTACGGAAGATGGTGTAAGAGTATCACGAATTCATTATCAACATCGACAAATAATATAATTATTGTGGAATCAACAACCCGCTTAACGCTTGCGCTTGTGTACCATGTGAAAATGTTCGACCAATCACTGTCGAAAGCGAAACGAAACGGAAGCCAAAAGTTATCGCTTTGCCTTCGCTTTGTAACCGGCTTCGTGATCGGCTTCTTCGATTCTTCCCGATTGACCTTACAGAATTAGTATAAGAGGTAGTGAACCCTTCGACTAACGGTCGTCCTGTAAGGCTAGAAATTTTTCTAGTAATAATTCATAGCACACCAAGGCTAAAAACCATGACCTGGCAGGCCTCAGCGGTGCACGTGTATCTACCAGGTGAATCGAAAAGTGCAAATTTTGGGGGTAAAATAAACTTTCTCCTGTAAGGTTTAAATTTAAGTATGTGTTTGAGCAAGTCATTTAAAAGAAATTTGTACAATGACAGGCGATTCTGAAGAGCATAAGACCTTGCCAGGCGAGGGAAAAGATTAGGGGTTTTTCCTAAATTTATTTTTTTTGCATCGAACAATTTTTTTTAGGTTTTTTGAATCATTCCAAACAGAAAAGGTCTTTAGTGATTTTTCTTTTAAGTTAATAGTTTTTGTTATATAAGCGATTGAAAATTTTGAAAATTGCGAAATCGACCATTTTTAACCCTAAATCCGATATTTATCTAAAAATTTCAAAGTCGCCAAGGTAGGTAGATATTTTTTAAACATTGATTAATGAAATCCCTAAGAGTTTTTTGCAATACAATATCGGAAACCCCTTTGTTTTTTAATTGCTAATCAAGCGGACGCGATACTGTAGTATAAGTGAGGACGTTTGAGTTGGCATAAATTCATTATCTCGAGAATGGGCAAATTTCAAGAGCAATACTCAGACAGGTCGATTTTTATTTTTAAATTAGGACTTTTTGGCATATACATAATACTAGTGACGTCATCCATCTGAGCGTGATGACGTAATCGATGATTTTTTTAAATGAGGGTAGGGGTTGTGTAATAGCTCATTTAAAAGGTTATTTAATTGTCTATTCACTAATATAAACATCAACGTAATTATTTATACAGGGTGTACAAAAAAATTTTTTTTATTAAATTACCTTTGATTAAATTTGACAAATAGGAGAAAAATTTTTTTTGTATTGTATAAATAATTATGTTAATGTTTATATTACTGAATAGAGAATTAAATAGCCTTTCAAATGAGCTATCACACAACCCCTACTCTTATTTAAAAAAAGCATCGATTACGTCATCACGCCCAGATGGATGACGTCACTAGTATTATATATATACCAAAAAGTCCTAATTTAAAAATAAAAATCGACCCGTCTGAGGATTTCTCTTGAAATTTGCCCATTCTCGAGATAATGAATTTATGCAAGCTCAAACGTCCTAACTTAGACTACAGTGTAGCGCCCGCTTGATTAGCAATTAAAAAAACAAAGGGGTTTTCGATATTTTATTGCAAAAAACTCTTCGGGATTTCATCAATAAATGTTTAAGGAATATCTACGTACCTTGCCAATATTGAAATTTTTAGATAAATGTCCGATTTAGGGTTAAAAATGGCCGATTTCGCAATTTTCAAAATGTTCAATCGCTTATATAACAAAAACTATTAACTTAAGAGAAAAATCACTAAGAACCTTGTCTGTTTGGAATGATTCAAAAAATCTAAAAAAAATTTGTTCGATGCAAAAAGAATAATTTTAGGAAAAACCCCTAATCTTTCCCCTCGCCTGGCAAGGTCTTATGCTCTTCAGAATCGCCTGTCATTGTACACATTTCTTCTAAATGACTTACTCAAACACATACTTAAAAAACCTTACAGGAGGAAGTTTATTTTACCCCCTAAATTTGCACTTTTCGATTCACCTGGTAGATACACGTGCACCGCTGAGGCCTGTCGGGTCATGGTTTTTAGCCTTGGTGTGCTATGAATTATCACTAGACAAATTTCTAGCCTTACAGGACAACCGTTAGTCGGAGGGTTCACTAGCTCTTAGACTAAATAACAAACCGTCCGATAACGAACGTATTTGTTTCGCGTTGATCTTATAGAATCGGTCCACAGAACCACAGACACCACAGTATATAGAGGTTCCATGGAACCTGTATATACTGTGACAGAACTCTTCTTTAGAAAACCGAAAATTGGTACGCGTATTTATCTTCCAGAGGTAAATCGACTCCATCCATTGCAAATTTCTAGTACCGGTCATAGGCGACCGTTTTGGGTAGGGCAACGGATATTTTATCGCATAACTATTTTGTCTTTAATTTTAAATCATTTTTGATACTGAATTATTAAATTGTGAGGTATTCTAGTACTAAGAGATACTCCTTCTTTAAGTCAGTAGGACGCACCATTTTCTAGAAAAATCGATTTAAAAATGTTTCGTTTTTTAATTAAAAAAAATTTCAACCAATATCGGAAAATTTTACCGACTTAAAGCAAGAGTATCTTTTAGTACTATATAATACCTCATAACTTAATCATCAAGTGCCAAAAATGCTTAAAAATTAAAGACAAAAGTTATGCGATAAAATAACCGTTGACCTACCCAAAACGGACGCATATGACCGGTAATAGAATTTCGCAATTAACAAAATCGATTTCTCTGGAAGATAAATAAATGTACCAGTTTTCCTTTTTCTAAATAGTTTTTTTGTGAAAATTTTTATTTTCAAATTCAACAAACGAAAAATTTTCAAATCGATTTTTCTAGGAAACGGTGCATTCTACCGAATTAAAGCAAGAGTACCTTTTAGTACTATAATACCTCACAATTTAATAATCCAGTGTCAGAAATGCTTAAGAGTTAAAGACAAAAAAGTTATGTAAGAAAATAACCGTTGTCCTATCCAAAACGGACGCCTATGACCGGTAATAGAAATCGCAATTGATGAAATCGATTTATCTTTAGAAAATAAATAGGCGTACGAGTTTCCATTTTTCAAAATAAAAGCGTGCTGGAGCTATTTTAAAAAAACTAGTTAGAAGACCCCAACTTTAAAGAGCTCTAGCTCCCATATGAAGTATTTTCGGACTAGGTGAATTAGATAAATTATCTTCAAATTATCTGAGGAGTCTCCGGTCTTGGTTTGTCGGGAGAGTTTCTGGACACCCTGTATATATGAGCTAATACTAAAAATAAACTGAAATACTTTGCAGAAATATTACTATTAATCTTTCAAAGTTAACTTTGCGAAAAAAAAATAGTTAACAATTAACAATTTTGGAGAAGTCTACCTACCATATATTTGAAGAGGACTTTTGACTTTTTGCCAAGATCAAAATGATGGAAGAGTCCACAGAAACTAGTTGTCAATAACAACTGATTTGAATTATTAAAAACCTTAAGGGGGTAGGCGCAAAATCTTGGTCCAATGATATTTAAATGCATTCATTTTTTTTTCGAATCCTGAGAAAACTAATTTTTGAAAAATTTAAACGCAGAATGAAAGACTACATTATTACCGAGGGCATATGTCCCTGAAAACTTCTATAATGTTTATTTTCATAAGTTACAGGGGTGAAAAAAACGAAAAAATTTAGTGTGAATTTTAATTTCAAAAATATTTAATTCAAAAGAAACTTTTTGTTTATTCTAATGAGTGATAAAAATAGAACGCTTAACAAGTTCCCAAAAGGACTTTACTGTAGAATCTGTCTTAGAATTTATGGACCAGGGACAATTGAGCTGCTGAGGATCGACAAAAAAAAATTACAAAAATGGTACAAAATAAAAGAGAAAATTCATGGTATGAGGTCTGAAAAATAGCACAACGTAAAAAGAAATTTGTGTAGGGTGAAAAATATACTTTTTCTGGGACTAATATATATTCTGGGACCAAAACTAGTTCGATTGACCCTAACTTACCTTAGTACAAATAATATGCACATAAAAGAACTTACAGCTTTTTGAAGTTCCAAAATGAAAATGGATTTTTTCCAATATATCGAAAATTATTAGATATTTTTTATTAAAAATGGACATATGACAATGGAGCATCTTAAAAATAAATTATAGTAAAATTTGTGCACCCCATAAAAATGTTATGGGGGTTTCGTTCCCTTAAACCCCCCAAACTTTTGTGCACGTTCCAATTAAATTATTATTGTGGTACCATTAGTTAAACACAATGTTTTTAAAACTTTTTTATCTAGTACTTTATACTAGTACTTTTTCGAAAAGCCGGCTTTTATCGAGATATTTTGAATATTTTTCAAATCCACCACATATTTTGTATGGTTAATTAAGATTAATCGAAATATGAAAATTTACATTTTTGGGTATATTTTGAACCATTTTAAAAAAGAAGCCACATCTCGATGAAAGGTGCCTTATCGGAAAAATATTAAGAGGCAAAAAAGTTTTAAAAACACTGTATTACTAATGGTACCACAATAATAGTTTAATTGACACTCACATAAACATTTGGGGGGTTTAAAGGAAAAAACCCACATAAATTGTGTATGTGAACATATTAAAAAAAAGTGGCATCTCGATAAAAAATGGCTTATCAAAAAAATTGTAAGAGGCAAAATTTTTTTAAAAACATTGTGTTTAACTAACCGTACCACAATAATAATGTAATTGGAACGTTCACAAAAGTTTGTGGGGGTTTTAGGGAACAAAACCCCCATAAAATTTTTATGGGGTGCACAAATTTCACTATAATTTTTTAAGATATTCCTGCCATTAGAATAACATTTTCAATAGAAATTCTCTAATAGTTTCCGATATATTGAAAAAAATCGATTTTCATTTCATAACCTCAAAGAGCTGTAACTTTTTTTATGTGCCCATTTGTACTAAGGTAAGTTAGGTTCAATCGAACTAGTTTTTGCCCCAGAATATGTGATTTATGACCTGCATTATTGTTACACCCTGTATAAAAATGGTGTCACTAGGTAATATTAGTACATATCCAAGGTAAAAGGGGATCTGATTATTATTATAATACTTATCTATTACCCTGCATTTTGTTGATTTATATACGATCTGTAAATTTTCGTTACATTTTAATTTAATTAAAACTATGTCTTTTCTTGCAATAATTATTTAAGTTCAGTCACGTTTACATTATTATAAATTATTAATTGCATTAACAAAATAGAGATAACGAACAGATATAATTGAATCTTGCATAATGCAAAAGTTAAACTTACGCAATTCCCTCATTTCATTTACCTGACTGTAAAGCAATTATACAATGCAAGCCATATGTTCGGAATGCACATGTCGATGACTTGTTTTACGATGTTGCCGGTTTTATTTTTTATACGAAAATTCAACATATGACTTGGTCCTGACCGAAGGCCATCGGTACATAATTCGCAAATATTTTACGACTATCCCTACTTTGTCTATCTTTACACGGCAAATTACGTGTAGTAAAATTCACTTCACATTCTACTTGAAAATGTCATCATTAACTTAAAGAGTCATGATTCAACTTTTGAATGCTCTTGGATAACTGTTATTTGTATAATTGCAAATTATTAATTCAGTTAATAAATGTGATAATTGTTTCACTTACTATGTATTCAGTGATTGTAATAATTTATATGTACAACAAACTAATACTCAATCCAGAAAAGAGGAAAAGTATTACAGTGGTTTTTTAATAATATATTGTTACTATGGAACGCTTACAATTTTGAATATCTTTAACAACAAAATACTTCATCACATAATATATTATCCTGATGTATTCTTTGCTTGGATCTTCCACAAATAATACACAATAAATAACTTTTTATTAAGTTCATGTCTTAAATCAATTACCTATTTATCAAATACACTATACAGGGTGTCCCGAAAAGATTGGTCATAAATTATACCACACAGTCTGGAGTGAAAAATGATTCGATTGGACATAACTTACCTTAGTACAAATGTGCCCATAAAAAAAGTTATAGCCCTTTGAAATTACAAAATAAAAATCGATTTTTTTCAATATATCGAAAACTATTAGAGATTTGTTTTTCAAAATAAACATGTATCATTCTTATGGCAGGATCATCATAAAACAAAATTATAGTGAGATTTGTCCACCCCATAAAAATTTTATTGGGGTTTTGATCCCTTAAACCCCCCCAAACTTTTGTGTACGTTCCAATTAATTCATTATTGTGGTACCATTAGTTAAACACAACGTTTTTAAAACTTTTTTGCCTCTTAGTATTTTTTCGATAAGCGAGTTTTTATCGAGATGCAGCTTCTTTTTTAATATAGTTAAACATAAAATTTTTATGGGAGTTTTGTTCCTTTAAATCCCCCAAATGTTTGTGTACGTTTCAATTAAACTATTATTGTGGTACCGTTAGTTAAACACAGTGTTTTTAAAACTTTTTTGCCTCTTAGTCTTTTTTGATAAGTCACCTTTTTTCGAGATGTGGCTTCTTTTTCAAAATATACCTAAAAATGTAAATTTTAAATACATTTTCATATTATTAACAGGTCTCTATAATCATACTTAACCATATACAAATATGTGGTGGATTCGATATATATTCGAAATATCTCGATAAACACTAGCTTCTCGAAAAAGTCCTAAGAGGCAAAAATGTTTTAAAAACAGTGTGTTTAACTAATTCTGTCACAATAATAATGAAATTGGAACGTACACAAAAGTTTGAGGGGGTTTTTCACGGGGTGGACAAATTTCACTATAATTTTGTTTTAAGATTTTTCTGCCGTAACAATGATACATGCCCATTTTTAACAAAAAATCTCTAATAGTTTTCGATATATTGAAAAAAATCGATTTTCATTTTTAACTTCAAAGGCTGCAACTATTTTTAAGAGCACATTTGTACTAATGTAAGTTAGGTTGAATCGAACTATTTTTGACCCCAGAATGTGTGATATAATTTATGACCAATTTTTTCGGGACACCCTGTCTATCAATATTATTTAATCAACAACTTAAAATATTCCCGATGCCATGTCAAACATTTAAAATTGTCACTGATTGTCACTGTCTGACTGACAATATGCTGACAATATTCTATTCGAGTGAGTGCGTTGTAAGACAAAGATAGATTTGGAAAATATTACCACGGACATTGTGTTCATTTTTTTTCGAATCCTGAAAAAACCAATAAATATTTTTGAAAAATTTAAACGCAGAATGAAAGACTAAATTATTACAGAGGGCCGAAAGTCCCTTAGAATAAATAAAAAGTTTATTTTGAATGAGATATTTAAAATTAAAAATCACACTAAATTTCTCGTAGTTTTTCACCCCTGTAACTTATTAAAATAAACATTATAGAAGTTCTCAGGGACTTTCGGTCCTCGCTAATAACGTAATCTTTCAATCTGCGTTTAAATTTTTCAAAAATACTTATTATTTTTCTCAGAATTCGAATAAAATGAATCACCATCCCATTTAAATAGCATTGCAGCCGAAAATACGTACCCATCCTCTTAAGTAAAAAGTAGAAAATACTGCTTTCTACCTATAAATTTCTATTTTATTTTTCTTTTCTGCATCGACGATTTAGAAATATAAGACATATAATATATACAGGGTGTTTCATTAATAATTGTCCATATAGTAACTGGAGACACCTTAGCACAAAATACGAAGATTTAACCTAAAACACTTAAATAAAACGCTTACTGAGTTACAGGGTGTTTTATCTAAAAATTTAAAAACTATTATTGCTCAGCATTTTAAAACTATTCGACGTATCCTTTTCATACTTGGCAGAAACTGCGACTACTATACATCCTACTAAATTATGGTAAACAAACATTTATAGCTACTACCAGGGGCGTACGGCAGGGGATAGTGAATGATTGACCCTTCTAAAATTGTACGCCACTGGAGGAATTACTGTTTTAGTGCCATTTTTAGATTCTCCAATACTTTCTACGTATATAACATACTCCTCATTGGTAACGATAAAGTCATTATTTTTCGAGATATTTGAAGTTAAATATGAAACGAAACAGTTATTTTGATTAATATTTATATGATTAAAATTTAAAAATTATTTGTACCTAGTACTTTAAAACTATTTGGCGTATCCTTACCAACTTGCTACTTTAGTTTAATTTTTTGATTTTTCTATACTTTTTATGTAAATAATATACTCTTCATATGTAGCGGTAAAATGATTAGTTTTCGAGATATTGGAAATTAAAAATGAAGCGACACAATACATTAATCAAAATAACCGTGTCGTTTCATTTTTAACTTCAAAGATCTCAAAAACTAAAAACTTTATCGTTACGAATGAAGAGTATATTATTTTCATAGAAAGTATTGGATAATCCAAAAATTTAACTAAAACAGCAATTCCGTCAGTGGCGTAGAATTTGGAAAGGGCCAACCATTCACTTTCCCCCGTCGTACGTCTCTGGTAATAGACAGAAACGTTTGTTTAACATTTTTAGTAGTTTGTACAGTACCTATACTTTGTGGCAAGTATGAAAAGGATACGTGGAATAGTTTTAAAATGCTGAGCAAAATAGTTTTTAAATTTTTAGATGAAACACCCAGTAACTCAGTAAGGAACCACATTTTATTTAAGTGTTTTAGGTTAAATCTTCGTATTTTGTGCTAAGGTTTTTCCAGTTACTATATGGACGATTATTAATGAAACACCCTGTATATATAGAAGTATATATTATATTATAATGGTTCTTCTGTAATCCAATGACGCGTATAGAATAAATCGAACCACTTCAGAATCTTGAATTTTATTGTTATTTTTTTAGAACTGATAAGGTACACCGGTGTAATTGGAACCCCTAAAATTAAAATTTTAAGTTCAAACATGTATGGAAAATGAAATTATGTATCTAAGATCAACTGACCACAATATGCAATAGTGGTAAGTATTTTGTTCAAATTTATACCTACTTTTCTTATATGTATATTGTATTATAATTTCTCTTATACGTTCTTTATAAAAGGTACCTGCTTTTTTTAAAACAAAAGAAAATTAAATTGATAATTGAAGCTGGTTGCACTAGGTTCCACTTTCCTCTATAGTATGGGGTAAGTGGACCTCAGCGTTATTTTATTCATTTAACTATTTTAAAAAACAATAAATAAATAATGTTTTTTGCTCCATATAGCTTCATTTGCTTCTTACAGCTGTTATGATTTCCACTTGCCCCAAATGTGTAAAAACCCTGGGGCAAGTGGAACCTATCAACTTATCTTAATATTTTTATTAAATGGTACAAATCTAATTAAGAACGTTAAACTTATAAGAGTAAACAAATACTTACCACCAAAAACACAACGCTAAATTCACTACTCTTAAAATCAACAACGATTCTTAATAGAGGTGCCAAATTATATACGTAGTTTAATAACGACCAAATTGCAACCACGTTAAGTATTTGGAGCAGCAGAGAAATTATGTACTTTAAATATATTCTATAATAAGACTTGTTATAGAATATATTTAAAGTACATAATTTCTACTTAGTACACAATTCTTTACGCTATTTCACAATAGATGGCGGCTAAAGTACGCATTTAAATATTTCTAAATCTCATGGTTTCCACTTACCCCAAACTTCCACTTACCCCGGTGTACCTTGCAATAGACAATTTGTATTCTGTACCTACTTTAACGTGCGCATATATGAAGTGTAGTATTTCATGTGTAGTATAATTATTAAACTATTGTAACTGTTTACCAGTACAGAACATATTAGACCGGAAAACTATTTTTCCACCTACCTCTACCGAAAGCATACTTTTCCGGACCTGATTGTAGGGAGCAAAGTTGTACTTTTCCTCCCTAGGGAAGAAAAGTAAAAGTGACGTCATGGTATTTCATTCATGAAATATAACTTATTGACGCCCTGTACAATATCTATTTTCTATTACGTAAGTGTCTATACATTTTAACGTTTATTTAAAAACACTCTGTATTTTGCAGAATGGTAAAAAACAGAAAATTTTTATTCTGATTTAACAATGTTTACATTAATAATTTGACTTATATTTGACAGTTGACAGTTATATTGTACCTACTTGTTAGTTTTAGTTCTAATAAATTTTGTTGGTTAGTTACATAAATAAATTAAGTAAAAATGAAAAAAATGACTTGTTATTTGAGGAAGGTGGAAAAACCATATGTATAACATGGGAGTAAAGTGCCTTTTCCTCCCTTGAATGATTCTTCATTCAATGAAACTTCATTCTCGGAAGGAAAAGTAGCACTTTCCTCCCTTGTTATACAAATAGCTATTTCCACCTACCTTTACCGAAAGTATACTTTTCCGGACCTGATTGTAGGGAGCAAAGTTGTACTTTTCCTCCCTAGGGAGGAAAAGTAAAAGTGACGTCATTCATGAAATATAACTTACTGACGCCCTGTACAATATTTATTTTCTATTACGTAAGTTTCTACACAATTTAACGTTTATTTATAAAACACCCAGTATTTTGCGGAATGGTAAAAAACAATAAATTGTTATTTTGATTTAACAATGTTTACATTAATAATTTGACTTATATTTGACAGTTGACAGTTATATTGTACCTACTTGTTAGTTTTAGTTTTAATAAATTTTGTTGGTTAGTTACATAAATAAATTAAGTAAAAATGAAAAATGACTTGTTATTAATTTGAGGAACGTGGAAAAACCATATGATTACTGCCCTCCGCTACGCGTCGGGCAGTAAACTTCATTCTCGGGAGGAAAAGTAGCACTTTCCTCCCTTGTTATACAAATAGCTATTACCAACAAATTATTGTTTTAATCGAGAAGAGATATAGAAGATGTTGCTAGCATACACCAGAATACATAGTTTCTGTTACCACAATCTATTTGGTTATTCGCATATCAATCTGAAAAATTATATAATTGTATCCGGACGTAAAGGGTAATATATGTATACTGCTATTTCAAATTTTAAACGTGTTAGCATTAAATCAACAGAGGGCACCATGTTCGGTCGTTTTATAACTAAAACTCAAAATTGAAGAATTTTGAGTTGTGCCACTTTATTATTAAAGGTGCGATATCTCGATAAAAATTGGCTTATCAAAAAAGTACTAAGAGGCAAAAAGGATTTAAAAACATTGCATTTAATAATGGTATCACAATAAAAATTTAATTGGAACTAGGTTCAATCGAACTATTTTTGTTCCCAGAATATGTGATTTAATTGATGACCTGCCTTTGTATTAAACCCTGTGTAATAACCATTTTAAGAGTATCTGAAATGGTTCTAATCTGTTGTTTACTAAGTTATACATAAAACCATTTCCCTTGAAATTGTCTGTAAAGATTCTCAGTTTTCAATATTAAAGCCTGGCTGAAAATGCTCTCGAAACTTCAAGCTCTCAACCGATTGTGATAGGGGCAAACTCACTATTTATTCAAAATAGTAAATTTAAAACGTTTGAAGGCTTATCTTTTCCTCGCCTTTATTTTATTTAAGTCGAACTATCTCGTCCCAGTCCTTGTCAATGTGCCAGTTACTTCTATCATCTCGATTTACTTTCCAATTTATTTTAACGTGACGGTATTTTCTTGATGTTTGTTTGGTTCGTTGCTTTATCTAATATATGCATGTTTTTAAATTACAAGGCTTGTTCGATTGAAACCCATTTTTGGTCCAGAAAACAATTTGTTGGTCAATCTATTTGGAAATCTTTACTACTACAATAAAGGTACATATACCCTCGTTTCACCAACCGAGGTATACCCTCTTCTAAGAATTATTCTTGTGACTTTTGGTTAAAGAATTATTTTACGGCATTTTATACGGCCCAAAGATGCGAAAATTACAAGGCAGTAAATCCGGATTTTATGGTTAAATGTATTTCATTTCATTTCAAAGACCAGTCATCAGTCTCAAAACACAAGAAACTTGCAATCAGAGAAACATAATCAATCATATTACGAGCAGAAGTAGTAAATGCTATCGAACAACTAAAAAATAAAAAAATACCCCAGAGATCGATTGCATACTAATGTGTATGATGTGGAGACATGGACCCTTAATAAACAATGTCTCAATACATTGAAACCATTTGAAATGTGAACATATCGAAGAATGCTGAGAATCTCCTGGACAGACAGAATAACCAATGAGGAAGTACTAACAAAAATACAGAACAGCTAGCAGGGAGATACTAGATTCCATCAAAATAAGAAAACTTCAATACTTGGGTCATATAACACATGGTGACAGATATGAACTCCTAAAATTAATTATGCACGGAAAGATTCAAGGAAGGCACAGCATAGGTAGGAGAAAAATGTCGTGGCTGAGAAATCTTAGAGAATGGTTTGGATGCAGCTCAAGTGAAACCTTTCGGGCTGTAGTGTCAAAAGTAAGAATAGCAATGATGATTCCCAACCTTCGTCGCGGAGATGGCACGTAAAGAAGAAGAATGAGACTCTAAAAGCAATGGATGAGATTTCCGTAGATGCAATACTGGATATGTGTAAATAACATAGATCATAGGGGAATGGCCTGTACGGCGTGGCATCGACGCGCTTCTATTGTCCATAAGAAATACATTGGCTATATAGAAATACAATACTATCTAAGTAACGTGAAACGCTATATAGACAAACCTGTATACTACAACCATTATTATATAACATTTTGAATATAAAATATAATGAGGAAAGTACTAGATGAATGAAATGGAAAAACCACTATAGAATGCAGAAAAATCAGCCATGTGAACATGCCACACTTGCACTGGCATCGAATGAAAATGAAATGATTATTCTCACTGAACGGCCAAGCCGGATAAGCAAAGATATCGGATTTTAGATCAACACTGGAAAAACAAAAGTAATGATAGTAGAGAGGGAAAATATTAATTTTTCCACCTACCTCTACCGAAAGTCGTACCGAAATCTTGACCTGATTGTAGAGAGCAAAGTCGTACTTTTCGTCCCTAGTTGTATTGTAACTACTTGTTAGTTTTAGTTCTCTAATAAATTTTGTCAATTAGTTACATAAATAAATTATTTAGAAATGAAAAAATGACTTGTTATTTGATGAAAGTGGAAAAATCATATGTATAATATGGGAGTAAAGTACTTTTCCTCCCTTGAATGAATACTGCCCCTCCCTTGTTGTACAAATTAATACACAACCCAAACTTATATTGAATCATCTGATATTTCTTATTATTTCGTGCGGATTTAAAGAAGCGAACACATGAAGTCAAAGAATATTTATTTTAAAGCAATTTAGTCACAAATACATAACAATTAAAGAAAACAATAAAGTATTTATATATACGCCACAATAAGTGGCGCAAATCGTGTTCTGGAATGGGGATACAGCTAAACGACGACTCAACATTATACACACTGCATTTTGCTGACGATCAGGTGGTGATTGCCCAGGATAAAGATGATCTAATATTTATGACAAACCGGCTGTTTCGAGAATACAAAAAATGGGGCCTATTAGGTCTGGATCCCGCGTATGAAAAAAAAGTTGATTAATAGCAAGCTGAAAATTTGTTAATAGCTTAAGAGTGTCTAGTCGGATAAACTTTGATATATGGGAACACTGGAACAGGGGCAGTTTTAATTGTGGAACAGGTTAAATATTTGGAACGGTCACACCACGAAAACGGCACATTTATTTTGTCCGACAGAACAGACTTAAACTCTCCAAACATAGATTAAACTCTCATGCAAAAATCAGACTGCTATTTATCACCTGTCATCATTCCTGTCATTTGACATATTCTACATGTTCCACTCATTAAAATGCCCATTTGGTGATAAATAGCAGTCTGATTTTTGCATGAGAGTTTAATCTCTGTTCGAAGAGTTTAAGTCTGTTCTGTCGGACAAAATAAATGTCCCGTTTTCCTGGTGTGACCGTTCCAAATTTTTAACCTGTTCCACAGGTAAAACTGCCCCTGTTCCAGTGTTCCCATATATCAAAGTTTGTCCGACTAGACACCCTTAAGCTATTAACAAATTTTCAGCTTGCTATTAATCAACTTTTTTTTCATACGCGGGATCCAGACCTATATACGTTAATATGAAGAAAACCAAATATATGTGTTGATGTGATCTTGATTATTGATATGAGATAATATTCTTATTTGTCATTTAATTTAATCAATGCATTAATAATAATTTAATTAATTAACCAGATCACATATCAATATGTTTTCAACCTCAGGGCGAATTATAAAATTAATTACTTACTTACGTGGCTTCTCAGTATTTCTCAATGGTTCCTAATCGGGATAGGAAAGAAAAGAGTAAAATAATACACACATATGGGTTACAATTATAATCAAAATATTGTTTATTTTATTTAAATGGCAATCACTGCTTAATATTTGCTATATCTTATTATTCCTAAACATAACATTTACACATGGGAATCTTATTTCCTTTTGGTTTCCAATTGAAAGTTTTTATTAACATTTAACTATTAGGATTTATTACCAGCAATTCTATTTAAGTTTGATGAAGCTTTTCTGATATTATTGATTATGTTCTTCAATTTTAAATGTGGTATTTAATACGAAAAACCCATACATTCATGTCCAAACAAATGAGACTGACCTTTTTCTGGTGAACTGAGAATGTCTTCACACAAGACCCGTTTCCTGCTATCCTTGGCTGCGATTAAAACCTCGTCCTGGCTTCCAGTAATGTTCTCCTTTGAAAACTAGCTCGTATAGCTCCCGTTCCTGCTTCTGTCGTGATGCCGTGTTTCTACCTTTTTCGAAACTTCAATCAGCTACCGGGACACTCTTGGCTCAAGGAGGTTCTTTTACTCTCAACCTGGCCTACCTCTCGTTCCACGATAGATACTCCACACTCACGGAACTACACCGGCTTTCTCACTCTCCGTACACTACCGTCTACTACTGGACTTCACTTCTCGACAGCTCAAAACATTCTGATCTATCTTTTTCATTCATTCCCCTACTTTCTAAATATCCCTTCCAGATTCACAAATCTACCTTCCACCACCAACTCTCATTCGCAGTATTCCTCAAAACCAATTTTTAATCTTTCTAAATATGCTTAATGGATTTCCAAAAAAAATAGTTAATTCCCATTCTAAAATTACTTTCTACTATTTACAAAATTTAATGACCTATTATCTACTTCAACTGAGTCTTATTTAGCATAGGCTAATGATCGATCCTTCCGCGAACAACGATAATGAACTATTATCTATTTCAACTGAGTCTAATTTAGCATAGGCTAATGATCGAACCTTCCGCGAACAACGATAATGGTATGCGCCATTCACTTTGTTTATTCTAAGCGCATTGTCCCGAGTTTCATATGCTTCTTCTAATCACTTCTTAAAATTAAATATAACAATTTGTTGTATACAGGTTGTTCTAAATTTATATGCCCGTGGTTGAGAAAATTGAAAATATTTTATATTAAATTGAATTCTGCTTATAATTATCAAAATTTAATTTTCATATGAAATAGAAATATAACAGTGTATAGGAGGACAGAAAAGTGAGTTACATCTAGAGGATGATATGGTTATCGAGCCAAGCTCTGATTATGTATACCTTGGAACGAGAATCCAACAAAGTGGAAGGACAGAATTCGAAATAGAGGAAAGAACTATGAAAGGAAAGAAGGTAATAGGAGCTTTGAACTCGCTACTTTGGTCAAAAACCATATCAAAAGAAAAGAAAACACAGCTTTATAATAGCATCTTTAAAAGCGTGGTACTGTATGGATGTGAAACCTGGCAACTGAATAAGCGAACAGAACAGAAGTTGCTTGCACTGGAAATGGATTTCTGGCGAAGATCGGCCTGCATCTCCAGAGTCTCACATATAACGAATGAACGGGTACGAGATGTTATGAATAGAAAAACAAACATAATTGAAGAAGTCCAACAAAAACAACTTTGTTGGTATGGCCATGTACAAAGAATGGAGGAACATCGACTCCCAAAGCTAATAATGGAATGGCAACCCCCGGAAAGAAGGAAAAGGGGCAGACCGAAAACAACCTGGATAAGTGGAATCCAGAAAGCCATGTCTGAGAGAGATCTCCGACCAGGAGATTGGACAGATCGACGCGGCTGAAGAATAGGAACCGGAAGGCGCAGGACGCTATAAACCGGTGTTACATATAATAAAGTATTTAAAGAACAAATTGAAACTAGTTATTTTAAATCAATAGCATCAAAAATTTCAATGTAAAACTAATAATGTTTAAATTGTTTTTATTAATTTTTTTGTTTTGTTGGTAGTCAGTGTTATCACCTCTAGTCCTTATGCAAGCTTCAGTTTGCGGGGGCACGCTCCTAATCAAATTATCAACATTTTGTTGTGGTAGGTTGCTCCATTTTTCAAGAGCAGCTTGTACTAGCCGTGCGGTGTTTTGTGTATTTTCTCGGCGAGCTCTAATTTTTCTTTTAAGCATATCCCACAAATACTCAATAGGTTAAGCTCGGGTGAGCAAGCTGGCCACTCCAAACAAGGGATACCTTCTGCTTCAATAATGTCTCTAGTCACTCTAATGGTATGTGGAGATCCATTATCATCCATGAAAATTAAATTTTCTCCTATTGCACCTCTCCAGAACCTAACTACAGGTTATCAACATACCTGTGAGCAGTTAACGTTGATTGGATGAAAATTAAAGGAGTTTTTTTACGGATCACAATTCCTCTCCAGAACATTACACTTTCCCTTTTATATTTGTGAACAGATCTGACAATTTTCGTTCGTGCTTGTCTTCCTCGACCTCTAAGTACACGATTTCGCGGGTCATCTGATTTTACACAAATCCTGACTTTTTCTGAAAATAGCACATTTTGTCAATTGCCAATGTTCCAGTTTTGGTGATGAAGACATAAATTTAGACGATCAACCTTATGCTGCCTGGATACCTCGGGAATCCATAACTGTCCCCTGCTGTATACTTCTTGGCACAAACTCTTCTTCTTATCATTTCAACTGAAACAGTTACACCTGTAGCTTTCAAAAGCTGCTTTTGGAGCTGCTGGTGAGAAATGATTGGTTGTCTTCCAGCTGATTGGACAATTAAACGATCGTGGCGAGCCGTTATTCCTTTTTGGCAACTTTCCCTTCTTTATTTTTGAGCTTTCCTATTTCCTGTTACCTAGCATAAGTTTTAGACAAAACGCCCTGTGTTACACCTAGCTCTGCAGCTATGGCCCTCTGAGAATATTATTACTTGCTCCACAAGACCAATAGTCTTTCCCCGTTGTAGGTTCTATAACCCTACATGAGGCATATTTTTGTTTTTGGACGCAAAAGTTAGTTTATTTATTTTCGTTCAATTTGCAACGCAAACAAATAACCTATACCGTACCGAGCTGTACTATCTGATTGTATTATCGATTTGTTTATTTTCAATCTATCTATCAGCGAGGTTCCTACAGCCTCTGCCGCTTCTCGCATTTCGACCGCCATCGTTTTCTGTCCATCCATTCGTCTTCTTTGATGGCTCTATCTTTCATGATGTGCCGTACATTTTCTTCCCAGGCAACTGAAGGTCTTCCCCTTCTTCTTCTTTGGTGTGGTATGTAATTTAAAGCTTTCTTTGGCCATCTATCTTCATTCATTCGTTTCACGTGACTATACCACACTAGTTGTCTAGTTTCAATTTTATCTACACTGGAATATACAGTATGTGTCCTCCTTCTAATATCTTCATTCCTGATGTGATCTTTTTTAGATATACCACACGCTCTCCTTAGATAATCCATTTCTACTACTTCTATTCTTTTCCTATCTTTTTTTGTCATCTGCCAAACTTCTGCCCCATAAGTCATAATAGGCTCTACCAAGGTACGATAGATTGTCAATTTCGTTTCTTGCCTTATATCTTTAGACCACAGTAGAGAGCTCAGAATGTTTACCGCTTTTTTGCCCTGCTGCGTTCTCTTTTCGATGTCTCTTTTGGTAGTGCCTTCTTTAGATATTATAGATCCGAGATGTTTATATTCATTACATCTTTTCGTGGTTCTAATTTCTAACTCTGGATCTTCTTCATCATCCCCTATTTTAAGATACTCTGTCTTTGACATATTCATATTGAGGCCCCATTTTTCATATTCTTTCTTTAGTTTTCTAAACATGTAGTCCATGTCTTCCTTATCATTCGCTACGACTACCTGATCATCTGCAAAAAACAAAGTTGTTAGACATTTACCACTGCCTATGTCTATTCCCATTCCGGATACTTGTTTCCTCCACTGCTCTAGCGATGATTGAATATATTTTAAATAAAGTCGGAGACAGACAACATCCTTGTTTAAGCCCCTTTGATATAGGGAATGATTCAGATATAAAGTTTCCTTCTTTAACGACACTTCTTTAACGACACTTCATTTTTGTATATATTTGCGATAGCATCCACATACTCTCTACTGAGACCTACCTTCGTCAATGTTTGAAACAGTTTTTTCAAAGGTACCGTATCGTATGCCTTCTCCAAATCTACAAACAATAGTTGGGTAGATAGATTCCTTGCCTTCCGTTTTTCTATTACCTGCTGCAGAACGAATATATTATCAGTGCACGATCTTCCTGCAAGAAATCCACTTTGTTCTTCCATGTCTTCGTATTCTGATTCTATTCTTTTCTTTATTATTCGACCCTACAACCTCCCTACTGAGCTGGTAACAGTTATTCCTCTATAATTAGAGCATATGCGTTTATCCCCTTTCTTGAATACTGAGCTGATGTATCCAACATTCCAATCATCAGGGATATTTTGTCCTTTTAAGCCAGGTTTATTTTCAATAAAAACCTTTATTCTTCGCAATAATAACAAGTGTTTTTTAAAGAAATAAATATTGTTTTGAAATACATGGTGATTCCATATAAGTTTGGGTATGTGTAGCTATACCGCACATAAACGAAGTGACCAATTTCGAAAGAATAGATTTGTATAGACGGGCTCACTGATAGCAAACCTTGGTAGGAGTAAAACATGCTACCCAAAATTCAAATGTCGATTTATAATGTTCCGAAGCGCAATATACACCAGGGAAATAAGGCAAACATATACCATGTTCGGGACACTTGGGCAGCCAGGTTGCAAATAGGTTATTTGGGTACTGTATACCTAATACATTATAAATACAAAAATGCCCGTCACAGTTTGGACGAGAAATTTAGTTATTAACAAATAAGGGTCAAAAATAAGAGTTTTTTCGTTTAAATCGCTACAGGTAAAAATAGGGTAATTAAATGTCTTATTTATAATATTTTTTATCACTCAGAAAACATTTTACTAAAATAGAGTAATTTTTGGCTTATAAACAATTTAAATAACTTTGTTAATATTGACTGTAGGCTAAAACTACAATAAAATTTGAAAAACTGGTATTTTTATACCAATTTTTAAAGAAAAACTTTTCGCCTAGGTTAATTACGGTCAAAGTTAGCCACTTTTTTTATTTAATTGACGGCTACTTTGTTTATAACAATTAAGCAACCTAACTAGAGCCATTTTGAAGTTGAAGATGTATAGGTTATGTGTAAAAGTTTGAGTAAATTTTGAACCTCAACAAGTGGTTAATAAAGCTTTAAAAATGGCGTCCGAACGGAATTAATTCGTGGTCAGTGGAGGGGAATTACTAAAATACGTGCACTCAAAAACTGAAACTGATTCTGCAAACATATGTTGCGATCAATACCGCTGGAACTTGTTGATGGATTTTTATCATAATTTTTTAAATTTGTATGTACTCGTAGTCCTATAGAGTACGTTATGTACATACAACCCCACCTAACATTACAAAATGTTAGGGGGAACTCCAGTGCCGGTTTAACCTAACTTCGGGCCCTGGGCGCTGGAGGTTTAGAGGCCCCCTTCATTGCTATTCGTTGTCAGTTTTTTAATAAGATAACTTTTCACAAAACTTAGATTACTTTTTTCTTGACTTGGCATTCGCAAACTGCCATATAATATTATCATAATTTAGTTTCTCCAGTTCTTCATTCTCTATATACAGTAGTGATAATGCGTCTAGGTTTTCTTGACCCAAATTGGACCTTAAATATGTTTTTATTCTTTTTAAAGCCGAAAAAGACCGCTTGCGTGACGCATTAGAAATTGGTGTCGTCAATTAAATTTGCAGTAAAGTTGAAATATTGGGAAAAGTTGCTTTTACATCCTGGAAGAATCAAATTTTTCATAAACTGTATGTTGTTTATTCAAATTTTGGCATAACGTTACAAAACGGGTAATTTCATTATGCAAGTTCTCTTTGGTTTCATCAACATCGTTTTTATGTTTCTCGCATAACGTATTAATTAATATCTTGACTTCTTCTTTATCTCTAGATTAAAAAAAACAAATAGCTGATGTTACATCCTTGTAGCATTCAATTAGCGATTCTGTAAACAGCGACGAATTTTCTAGACTCTTGATTTTCTGCAACAGCGATTTTTTTGTCGCTACGACTACAAATCGCAAGTGGAGTGCTAGCATTAGAGGCCACTGTATAATGCCAAATTGCAATTTTTGTAATCACTTTACATTTGAATATTTGAAAGAGTGTGTACCTATTGTTTGGGTATTGAAATTTTCGAGAATAATCTATTTGTTTATGCCCTCTTAATTCCTTTATTTTTGCCTTTTTTATGACGTGACAACGTGGTAGTTTTATACCAATATATCCACATATCATCATACGATAAATCCCAGTCGCCTACAGGCAGTCGGCAAAGCAGTTGCTCAAGAAAAGGTTCATAAAGGCATACGCGTCAAAACACCACGGCTTGGGCGAAACAATCCCATCTTATCGTGCAAATCTATTCAAAGTGTCGTGCCGTGTTTTATCAAAAACTTTAGACAGTTCAAAACTCCGTTTGTGCGATTATTTTGGATACAATTCGAGACATGGCCATTGATTAATAACCTACACAGTTTTTACCCACTACCTGGGTAGTTTTTAATCAATTACATGGCGAAATCTGACAAGTTTCTGTACTTTTTGGAAAAGAGCCCCTGTGGGGCTAGGCTACGGCACTGTGTATAGGCGTGAGGAGATGTAACAATAGAACAAATATGTATGAGATTTTTTTCGAAAAATATGTAAATTATTTAGCGACTTAATTTTTTATAATTAAAAGGAACGGGCACCTTCTGGCCCCTCCGGGGTCCGGGCCCCTGGGCGCCCGCCCCAAGCGCCCAGTGGATAAACCGGCACTGGGGAACTCCCCTTATCACTCAGGGATATGAAAAATAGATTACGACCGATTCTAAGACCTACCGAATATACATATATAATTTCATAAAAATCGGTCAAGCGGTCTCGGAGGAGTATGGAGACCAACACTGTGACAGGAGAATTTTATAGATGTAAATAATATATAGTGGCTATTAACAAATAGGGGTTGGTGATAGAAGAGTGAAAATGAAGGGTTGCATGTATTTTTTAATTCTACATCATATAAAATTAAGGCAGATAATTTTGTCTGAAAAAATAAAAAAAAATGTCAGTGGGGCAATCCCCCTTAAAACTTATTGGTGTAAAAAATAGATTAAAACCTCTTCAACGTCCTACAGGATAAACGTGTAAAATTTTATAAAAATAGAGTAATATGGTAACTAACACTGTTACAGGAGAATTTGATGTACCTATATAGAAGTAACTGTGAATTAAATAATAAAAGTGGCTAACTTTGAACCTAATTAACCTAGGCAAAAAGTTTTTTTTTCAAAAAAATTTGTATATAAATACCAGCTTTTGAAATCCTGAAGTAGATTTACTCTATAGTCAATATTAACTAAGTTATTCAAATTGTTTAGAAGCCAAAAATGACTCTATTTTACTAAACTTTTTTCGGAGTGATAAAAACGACATTTTAATGTTTTAATACTTTATAAATATAACTATTATTCTTGCAGGTGGTTTCCACAGAATTGCTATGTCATTATTATTTTCTGAACAATAACATTCCGAAAAAAAGCTCTTTGCGATAAAAAAATTGAATAAAATTTAAACTAATTGACGAATCGTCTTTTGTGCATTATACGGAATGTTTGACTCAACTTTTCGTGCAATATGAAAGCCTTAAGGCCATTTTCGCAAAAGTTCTAACACATTTTTTATTTTTGAAATTTTAGTATTATTTTGCACTTTCCGAAACAAAAAAGAATCTGACCAAAATTCAAAAAATCCCATTTTAAACCTTGGCTCATCTACAAAATAAAGAATATTATAGGTAAGACCTTTAATTACCCTATTTTTACCTGTAGCGATTTAAACCAAAAAACTGCCATTTTTGTCCCTTATTTGTCAATAACTAAGTGACGGGCATTTTTGTATTTATAATGTATTAGGTATATAGTACCCAAAAAATCCATTTGCAACCTGGCTGCTCAAGTGTCCCGACAAAAACCCTATTTCTCTGGCCTAATAGAGCAATTAACTAAAATATGGAGAGAGCGAAGAATAAAATGAAATACTAAGCTTAGATTGGTCAATGATGTTATTGTTCCCATTGCTACATACGCAACTAAATCATGACTGATGATAGAAGTAAGATAGAAGAAAAAAAAGGCAAATTTTTTTCTCGTGGATTTTTTTAAGATAGAAGCTTCCGAAATTTGGGTCTACAGAAAATATTTACGTTTGTCCTGGACAGAAGACAGAACCAAGCTACGGTTAGATTCAGTGCAATTTAAGAGGCAACATCATCAGAATTACTGTAGTCTCTTAATTATCCTACCTACAAATATCTCCAAAAGTAGAGCAATCAAACTGCTGTCTACGACCAACCTTTCCTCATATGTGGTTAAGGTAATTATATACCGGTTTCACTAAAGGAACAGCTATTTCATTAACTTTTCAACTTTTTAATCATTAAATAAGGACTTTTCACTATCAAACATTAAATACAAACATTCACTATTTAATTAAAAGCTGTACAATTGACTTATTTATAAAACCAAGTGCGAGTAGTTTGTAATTTTTGAACTATTAACCTTTGGTAACCAATTTGTATGCTTTGAATTTAATTTTATTATATTTGTTTTTTATATTTTCTATTTATCAATAAATTTACAATATCAGTTATCTCGAGATAAGCCCTCTACAGCAAAGAGAGTATTTTTTATAATAGATGCATGATTGAAGTTTTTTAATGACCAGCTTTTTTTTGCTGTGCGTTTAATTGTGCATGATTTTACCATATTATGACATATGTATTTTTTATCATATTTATTGTTTATTTCTACATGTACCCGACCACACATTAATTGTTGGTGCAGTTTTAATTTGTTTATATAGTTTTCTGTTTATTACTTGTTTTTTGGGATTCACCCTTCTGGTGAACCATTTGTTCAATATACTGTTTATTGGTTATTTAAGATTTTTATTTATCTACTCCTAATAAGTTTCCTGATAACAGATTAGCTTTAAATATTTGCTAAGTAACATAATCTATCACTATATTATTATCTTCGACCAGGAGAAAGATCATGCAGAATAAGTTTTGTAGGTAAGTAGGTGGACGACTGTCACCGAATATATTTATTATTAAATATATAGTCCAGAAAGCCACTGCGCATCCGCTAGAAAAAATATTCGTATTCGGATTTTTTGCACAATCTTACTCAAAAAGGACTCCTTTTAACAAATTTGCATGTCTCCAGGACCAAAGGGTGGTCAAAAAATTTTTAAACGTTTTTTTTTTGTTTTTTTCCTAAAATTATTTTTTCTGCATGGAAAAAAGTTTTTTTTAGGTTTTTTGGATCATTCCAAAGAGAAAAGGTCTTTAGTGACTTTTCTCTAAAAATGATAGTTTTTGACATATAAGCGATTAAAAATTGAAAAATTGCGAAATCGGCCATTCTTAACCCTCAAAAACTATGTGAAAAACTGAAAATTTGAATGTTGCCAAGGTAGGTAGATATTCTTTAAACATCTATTGATGAAATCCCGAAGAGTTTTTTACACTACAATATTCAAAACTCCTTTGTTTTTTAATTGCTAATCAAGCGTGTGCGACACTATTTTCCACCAACAGTATGGTGCAAATGAAAGGAATAAATTCGTTATTTCGTAAACCGGCGGCTTTAAGGAAAAGTCCCGAAACAGGTCGATTTTTATTTTTAAGTTATGATATTGCGGCATATATGGTATACTAGTGACGTCATCCGTCTGAGCGTGATGACGTAATCGATGATTTTTTTTAAATGAGAATAGGGGTCCTGTGGTAGCTCATTTGAAAGGTTCTTTAATTCTCTATTCAGTAATGTAAACATTTACATAATTATTTATACAGGGTGTCCTTCTACTCCTTTTTTTGTCAAATAATTTAATGTAATAAAAATTTTTTGGACACCCTGTAAAAATAATTATGTAAATGTTTATATTACTGAATAGAGAATTGAAGAACCTTTCAAATGAGCTAGCACACGATCCCTGTCCTCATTTAAAAAAATCATCGATTACGTCATCACGTCCAGATGGATAACGTCACTAGTATACCATATATGCCACAATATCGTAACTTAAAAATAAAAATCGACCTGTTTCGGGATTTTTCCTTAAAGTCGCCGGTTTACGAAATAACGAATTTATTCCTTTCATTTGCACCATACTGCATACACATGCAACGGTGGAAAATAGTGTCGCGCACGCTTGATTAGCAATTAAAAAACAAAGGAGTTTTGAATATTGTATTGCAAAAAACTCTTTGGGATTTCATCAATCGATGTTTAAAGAATATCTACCTACGTTGGCAACATTCAAATTTTCAGTTTTTCACATAGTTTTTGAGGGTTAAAAATGGCCGATTTCGCAATATTTCAATTTTTAATCGCTTATATGTCAAAAACTATCATTTTTAGAGAAAAGTCACTAAAGACCTTTTCTGTTTGGAATGATCCAAAAAACCTAAAAAAACTTTTTTCCATGCAAAAAAAATAATTTTAGGAAAAAAACAAAAAAAAAAAAACGTTTAAAAAATTTTTGACCACCTTTTGGTCCTGGCAACATGCAAATTTGTTAAAAGGAGTTCTTTTTGAGTAAGATTGTGCAAAAAATCCGAATTAGAATATTTTTCCTAGCGGATGCGCAGTGGCTTTCTGGACTAATAGAAATTAAATATTAAATAAAGAGATTTTCTTTATGTAGTGTGTTGACAACATTTATTTTTTACTAATTAACTGTTAATATCTTTTCTTGTATTTGATCTCGGAACCTCATTATCTTTCCTTACCTGTTTTCGTTTTAGGTCTGGATCCCGCGTATGAAAAAAAAGTTGATTAATAGCAAGCTGAAAATTTGTTAATAGCTTAAGGGTGTCTAGTCGAATAAACTTTGATATGTGTGAACACTGGAACAGGGGTAGTTTTAATTGTGGAACAGGTTAAAAATTTGGAACGGTCACAGCACGAAAACGGCACATTTATTTTGTCCGACAGAACAGACTTAAACTCTTCGAACAGAGATTAAACTCTCATGCAAAAATCAGACGGCTATTTATCACCAAATGGGCGTTTTAATGAGTGGAACATGTAGAATATGTCAAATGACAGGAATTATGACAGGTAATAAATAGCAGTCTGATTTTTTCATGAGAGTTTAATCTCTGTTCGGAGAGTTTAAGTCTGTTCTGTCGGACAAAATAAATGTGCCGTTTTCGCGCTGTGACCGTTCCAAATTTTTAACCTGTTCCACAATTAAAACTACCCCTGTGTCAGTGTTCCCATATATCAAAGTTTATTCGATTATACACCCTTAAGCTATTAACAAATTTTCAGCTTGCTATTAATCAACTTTTTTTTCATACGCGGGATCCAGACCTATTTCTAAGGTTTCTCAATTTTCCTCTTGTAACCCAAAAAAATTAAGTGGCGCCCTTTATCTATCTTCTCTTATCTTAGGTAATTTTACCTATCTATCTTTTTATCTGTTTCTCTCTCTCACTTTTCTAATCTACCTTATCTTATCTTGTCTGATCTTTACCGGTTTCTTCTATTGGCCCCATTCCACGTTCCAAAAGCTAGTTTTGAACCCACGACTTGCTCTCCACCAACCATCGGGCTGCAGTTCACAGTGTCTCCATTGGTGACCTTTCTAGCACCATCCAAAACCATACGACGGTCTCATTCACTGCGAATTCGGAGAGGGGGTAACCCCCTTCGCGTTCACGGATGATCTCGCGGTGCTGGTAGTAGCGCGGGATAGGGAGGAACTCCTTTTCCGGGTATGGCCCGCAAGTGTGCTCATTCAGGACTGGATGAATGACCACGGTTTGAGTCTCGCGGCGGAGAAGACGGAGGCGGTAATCCTTAAAGGCCTGAGAAAGAGAGATGGTATGGTGTTTGACTGTGCGGGCGTGCGGATCACTCCTAAGAAGTACGTCAAATACTTGGGAGTGGTCTTACATACGAATGGTAGTTGAGGAGAGCACGTCCGGTAGGTGATCCGGAAGGAAGCGGAAAGAGCGGCTGCGCTGGGGAGGATAATGCCTAACATCGGGGAACCTAAATCCGAAAGGAGGAGAGTTCTACACGGTGTTGTTCAATCTATCATTCTCTACGCGGCACCAGTCTGGAGTGCCACTGTGGAAATACAGGCATACAAGAGGCGTTTGGTACGCGCGGACAGAACTAGTTTGCTGCGGGTAGCAAGTGCTTACAGGACTGTGTCTGCTGCTGCCATGTGGGTGATCACCGGCTGTGTTCCCTTATATGTGTTGGTGAGTGAGAGAGATAGGATGTTCCAGCAGAGAAATAGGGAACTACAAGGGGAGAACGTTAGAAGTGAGGAGAGGGCCACATCTATTGAGATGTGGCAGGCCGAGTGGGATGTAACGGAGCATGTGGCGCAGTGGACGAAGTCACTGATACCGAATCTGCGAAGCTGGCTGGACTGCGGGCACAGGCGCCTAGACTATTATCTGACGCAAGTGCTCACAGGACATGGGAGCTTCCGTAGCTACTTACACAGATTCAAAAAGACCAAATCGGACAATTGCTTGTATTGTGGGACTTCGGACACTGTGTCACATACCCTTTTGGAGTGTGTCAGATGGGCAAGGAAAAGGAATGAGCTGGAAAGAGTGTTTGCGTCTGTGAGAGAGATGGTAGAGAAGATGGTGATGGATGAGCGATGGTGGGACAAAATCCACAATTATGTGAGAAAGGTTTTGTCGATAAAAGAGAAGGAAGCGCGGGAGCTAGACGCAGTTCTGGCAGGTACCGAGGAGGCAGAGCTGGGCTCGCAGAGATAGGAAGAATGAGAGGTTGACAGCATAGGATTGAAAAACGTAGTGGTCGGATGAGTGCGAGAGACGGAAGCTGATGCGTGATGACGAGTGACTGATAATCGGGCAAAAGAAGGACATTAGGGAGAAGTCATGCCCTAACGGGCGATTCCAACCTGATGCCCTAGTATGAGAGGGGTGGGGTTTAGCTGGTCCCGGCCACATCGGAGTTACGGAGGGCAGGGAGGTCCGATTTAGGGCCAAACTGGTCGACGTGTCGCTGATGTGGTTTCAGCTCAGGAACCCAGCACTGTCGGAAATGTTTACCTCCGTCGTCTGTTTGAAGATTCTTCACCTATTGATGAAAAAAAAGCACCTTTCAAAAAAGGTTTCCGAGGTTACAATATCTACAGCGTCACCACGACCTTGAACAATGGTTCAATGAATAAGGAGAAGGATTATCTTTGAAGTAGTAAGTTTTCCTCATTTTTTTGTATATGTCGAAACCTGTATATCGGACTTCGCTCTCTCAATATCTGTATATTTAAGCGTTTCATTTATTGAATGACGTTATCTAATTTTCCTGATTGGCCATTCTATGTTTTGACGTTCCGTGTGCATAACCGTAACTCAACTTACACCACTTTGACTTAGAATATTCCTCACATAGATATCAATGTAAATCATATAAATTAATTTGTAACGTTAGTTTGTAAATTTAATTTAGAAAACTAGAACGCGGTTTTTGGACGAAACAAACTAAAGTTACGCGCCTATGGCATTCATGTATATTATACAATATGGTTGAAAACAGCGAGCTGTCACGAATGAAACCCTTATCAAAAGTTCACTGAAAGTTTTATGATTATATAATAAGTTAAATTTAAATTAATACCACGTCCGAAACAAGATAAGGTAAACACAACTTTGTGGGTTTTTTTTCTGCAAAAATCCGCGGTTTAAGTTGACAGTGACAAATATTTTTAAGTTCGTTTTAAACTATTAAATAATTTGTACAAACTGAAATTACTAGGGTAATTTAAAAGTTCTTGGCCTAGTTTTAAAAAAGAGTTTTTTATTTAGACAAATTTACCCGCATCAACCACTAAGGGTTATTTGAGGGGGGACATAGACAGAGAGTAAGATACTTATTGTTACATAACACCATTGTTTAAAAAATAATAGTTGGTCAACGTAATAAACATAAAAGAATAAAAAACCGCTAAACGCCGTAAAAATGAGTGGCGCATACAATATTCCAGCTACAAAAGATCTGATATGAATATTACGTGGCGCGAAAATGTATTTTCATTTTGATGCAAAACAAAATTCTAGTTTTATTTTAAACGATTTTTTCATAATATTTGCCCAATTTGAAGTAAAACGCGCCACAATACAGTAACTTTGATACTGTTTGAATTTTGAAAATCTTTTGTGGCGCGTTTACTTCAAATTTAGCAAATATTATGAAAAAATCTTTAAAAATAAAACAAAATTTTGTTTTGCATCAAAATGAAAATACATTTTCGCGCCACGTAATATTCATATCAGATCTTTTGTAGCTGGAATATTGTATGCGTCACTCATTTTTACGGCGTTTAGCGGTTTTTTATTCCTGTATCAGGAGTTTTTCAAAGTCATTTAAAAATTATATGTATAAAGTTAAATGCAATGCTTCCCGATTACACGTTAAGCTTTATAAATGGTCGCCTTTGTCGCATTATCTCCCAAATGATCTAGTGTCCATCGAATGTACACTAGATTTTTTTTCTATTCGAAATAGATTGAAAAAAATATTGGGATGGCTGGTAAATGAACTCGGATTGCCCGTTGCCAGATCAAATTAGCGTCGTAACCACTACAACTACATACATAAACCATTTAGGGAATAATCGTTAATTGGATTATACTTTTGTAGCTTAATAAATTCTAAACGGCTTAACCGATTTTGTTCACTAAACATGAGTTTGAAACCTATTGACAAGAAGTATCTTATGCATCTAAGGTTAAGTATGATAACTGAAGGTATTACAGGAATTATTGAGCTTGAAAAACCGTTTTTATTATAAGAAATAGATTTGATTATATTTATGAAGCCTATAACTTAAAAATTAGAATTTTCCCGGATATAAGGTATACACCGTTAGATTTGTCTAGAGTCCTTCTACAAACGCTCACTTATTGGCGTAATTCGTAGGTTGAAATTTTGAGTAATTGTCGAAAAACCAAAATTATTAAAGTTTAGTTTTTCAGTTTTTCGGCTATACTGAGCCGTGTGTATGTCTGATCCTGACAGTTTAGACACCTTTTGAAAGCTTAACTCAACGCAATTGATTTGGTGTATTTACTGTTCTCCTGTGTCTTCTTGAACCGAAGATATATACCGCCAAAATATATGGCGTTATGTACCTACCAAGTCCTGTAGCTGGCTTATGGGTAGTTAAAATTCACAAACTATACCGGTTCTGAATCGGCCCTGACCCCCTCTTCAAACACTGAAAAAAAATTCAGATCGGTTTAACTTTTCCACATACATATATACATATACAGGGTGTTTCATTAATAATTGTCCATATAATAACTGGAGAAACCTTAGCACAAAATACGAAGATTTAACCTAAAACACTTAAATAAAATGTGGTTCCTTACTGAGTTACAGGGTGTTTTATCTAAAAATTTAAAGACTATTTTTGCTCAGCATTTTAAAACTATTTCATGTATCCTTTTCATATTTGGCAGGTAGTATAGGTACTGTACAAACTACTAAATTATGTTAAATATAGGTTTCTGGCTATTACCAGAGGCGTACGACGGGGGAAAGTGAATGGTTGACCCTTTCCAAATTCTACGCTACTGGCGAAATTTCTATTTTAGTTCAATTTTTGGATTCTCCAATACTTTCTATGAAAATAATATACTCTTCATTCGTAACGATAAAGTCATTAGTTTTCGAGATCTTTGAAGTTAAAAATAAAACGACATGGTTATTTTGATTAATGTATTGTGTCGCTTCATTTTTAATTTCAAATATCTCGAAAACTAATCATTTTATCGTTACGAATGAAGTGTATAATATTTACATAAAAAGTATTTCAAAATTAAAAAATTACACTAAAATAGAAATTTCGTCAGTGGCATAGAATTTGGGAAGGATCAACCAGCCACTATCCCCTGTCGTACGCCTCTGGTAGTAGCTAGAAACGTTAATTTATCTTAATTTGGTAGGGTGTACAGTACCTACACTTTCTGCCAAGTATGATAAGGATACGCCAAATAGTTTTAACATACTGGGTACAAATAATTTTTAAATTTTAATCATATGAATCGTATCATAAATTAATCAAAATAACTGTGCCGATTCATATTAAACTTCAAATATCTCGAAAACTAATGACTTGATCGTTACCAATGAAGAGTATATTATTTACGTAAAACGTATTGGAGAATCTAAAAATGGCACTAAAATAGTAATTCCTCCAGTGGCGTAGAATTTGAGAAGGGTCAACCATTCACCATCCCCTGTCGTACGCCTCTGGTAGTAGCTACAAACGTTTGTTTATCATAATTTAGTAGGGTGTCTAGTGGTCGCACTTTCTACCAAGTATGAAAAGGATACGTCGAATAGTTTTAAAATGCTGAGCAAAAATAATTTTTAAATTTTTAGATAAAACACACTGTAACTCAATAAGGAACCACATTTTTTTTAAGTGTTTTAGGTTAAATCTTCGTATTTTGTGCTAAGGTTTCTCCAGTTACTATATGGACAATTATTAATGAAACACCCTGTATATCCACAAACATTTTCCCTTTTATAAATAAAAATTGACTCATATTGCTGAGCTCGGTAACTTTTGAACGGTATAACCGATTTTCAAAATTAGACGTTGGAAAGGTAATGAACACTTCTATTAGAAGCCGCAAAGGTCGAAGTTAAATTTTCGAAGTTTTTGGGAGTTTTGGGGACGAGAACGAAAAACAGACCCTAAATAATAAGGGCCGTAAAATCCACACCCTTGGACCACAATGGACGGTTGACATATGAATGGGTGAGTATTTTCCTGAACTTTAAGATGTGGGTTGATCCAATTTTCAATTCAGTCAGATTTAAAAATTCGAAAATTTCGTGTATATATAGTGTCGCGTGTAAGGGGTGTAGGTGTGCGCCACTGGCGAGAACTGCCGTTCTCTGGTAATTTGTTTGATTCTAATTGGGACCGTCACCAGATATCACCACTATATTTCTGTTAGGTTTGCAATGTCACGCGTAACTACGATAAATCCAAAATACATGGACACCAAGTTGGATACGACCCTATTCATAACACACCAACTTGCATATTAAGAAAAATAAATATATGGAAGAACATATTATTTAGAAATTGAATTAATGATGTCATGCTACTATACATTATCCATAATATGGATAATAGCATGACATCATTAATTCAATTTCCAATATATTCTTCCATGATGAGTGAAAGGGTGAAAAATTTTATTCGGTTCTGCATTTGAAACCGGAAGTACTGTAAAGTCACCGAAATAATACAAGCGATAAATCATTCGACGCACCTGGAGCCAAAAGATAATAAATATATACTTTCGGTTTTTATAGCACTTATTATAATCGTCGAAATAGTACATGCGATCTGTCAATCGACGCGTATTGAAAAATCAAGCTCAAATATTTAGTTGCAGTTTAAAAAGTTTTTTTACCTGAAATTAGGCTGTAGAGTTAGGCTGGCAAGGTGTTATATTTTCTCGACTCTGCTTTACCGGGTTGAAGCATGGACACTTAACGCATCGACTACTAAAAAGTTGGAAGCATTTGAACTGTGGGTGTATAGAAGAATCCTGAAGATATCATGCACCGAGCATATAACAAACAACGAAATCATGAGAAGAGTCAACAAAAGACTGGAAATATTGGAAACCATCAAGACACGAAAGCTGCAGTACCTGGAGCATGTTATGCGTAATGAGAGATACAACATACTTCAGTTGATTATACAGAGGAAAATCCAGGGCAAGAGAAGTGTAGGAAGGAGACGAATCTCGTGGTTGCGTAACTTGAGGGAATGGTACGGATGCACATTGCCAACCTCCGTCGCGGAGATGGCACGTGAAGAAGAAGAAGAAAAAGTTTTGACTGCAAGTTTGGCAGAAGTGACCCAAAACTAGTGAAATCGTATAGCAATCGTTCTAGTTCCGGTCACTTTTGGTAAAATCCTAGGACTTACGAAGTTCAATTATTGTTTGTTATAAATATTATCACTAAGAGCACATGCAATTCCTTACTCTCCTAACAAAAGTTCTCCATTGGTCTCTATCTTCAGCTGCTTTAAGTGTTTCCTTTAATTTTTCCACATAATTTTTTAAAGTTAGGAGAAAATGCAACGCTTCCATTCACCCCCGTATAATGACATCTAAGCAATTTTTTTTTGTTACCGAAATAATACCAAACGATACCAATACAAGTACCTGCAAACTGATGCAAGAATCTTGTAAATCGGAGTAGGGATGGAAAAAACCTACCGGTTTTTTCACTTCGCAATAACCGGTTGTACCGGTTGTTTTTTTGTCCCGGTTATAACCGGTTTTTTCTTTTTAAAGTAAAAACCGGTTATTAGGTTTTTACAGTGATTAGGATTAGGTTAGGTATTATTTTGGATCCCAATCATTTATTATTCTCAAGTAATTATTCCAAACAAAACCATAATTCAAATTTTATTTTATAAATACAGAAGCAAACTGAAAGTGCAAACTCACATCAGCCAGAAACAATTCAGTTTTATTACAATATTTTGTTGAAAAGATATTTGTAATCATAATATTTACATAAGAAGTGATCTGGTTGAAGTAGACACAAGCATCATCTATATTTCACACTTGACTCTTGACATTAAAAGTGGGTGAATGACTTTTTCTGATTACCAAAAATAATGTTCTGACTATGAATATCGAATTACCGATTACGAATACGAAGCTCCAAGGATTTACCTACGTTTTCAATAGATACACCAATACAGGAAGTATTAAATGAGTTAAATGTACCTATTATACAAATATACAAACGTGTTAACCCTCCGTTACACACCGTCACACACCTGTCACACACCGACGACAGAATTATTCATTCGGGATTTACAAAATAACTGGTTTTTTCTATCGCCACTTTCTATACCTCTTCCTATCAACTAACCTCGTGTTAGTATACATTCTTACTTACTTGGGTACAGTTGTGCAAGTTTTATAGCTATTTTCGGTGCAAGACTTCGTAGCGACTAACGGTGTGGTTATTACTTTATTGGCACACCTTGCAGTTCAGGTAAAGATCTAGCATCTTATTATTGCATTTTATTGGTAAGTTTTGGTGAATTCTTAATTATAGGTGTCCTTTGAAGCCGAACAAAAACGTTTGTTGGAATTATGGAAATGGTTCCTAGCGAATATTTTTACAATATGTATATTGTTATACTAGGGTTTTCATTTTATATCTGTTGTTTTTCAATAAAACATTTTCAAAAATATTTTTCAGTCATTCCTATACACAATATAAAATATTTATATGAATTTTATAGCATTAACTATTTTTTTTTAAATTGTCGGTCTCTGACACCGTAGCGACTCTTGATGCTCCGTTTATCCTAGCGACTAACGGAGGGTTAAAAGAAATACATAATAATTTTTTTTTGATGGTAATAAAAATAAAAGATAAATTGCATTATCCAATTTATTTTTAAGTAAAATATTTATGTTGATATTATTTTTTTATAAATCCCATTTGAAAGAGTCTGGGAAATTTTTTATATGGTGTATTCCACGAATATACGTTGTTTTGGATTACCGCGACAACGAATATTTTAGTGTGCAACATAAGAAGTACGAAAGTATTTTGCTCTAATAATTACTCCAATAAACAACAATATAATTTGCAATTTACTTTCGTTCTTCATATTTTGCACAGTAAAATATTCGTTGTCGCGATAATCCAAAACAGACGTATATTCGTGGAATGGGATATAAGTTGAAATGGTTGGGTTAAATTGTATATTATTGCAATATGTATATATTAATCTTACGCTATAATTATATTTAATAATAATCAGTAAATATATAATAACAATAAAATAATAAATAAATATAATAATTAATAGAATAAAATGGTTTTATTAAATTATTGTGTTTTATTTATATTGATATTGATGTTCTTTTGATAGTACTAGTTTTGATCATATTGACATCGAGTATCGAGTCGAGTGGAGTATCGCAAACTAAAGTGCATTGTAAATATAACATTGTAACCTATTGTATTAAACAAACCGAAAACCGGTTTTCGGAAAAACCGGTTTTTGGCCGGTTATAACCGCCAGTTTAAACCGTAAGCAAAAAAACCGGTATAACCAAAAACCGGTGTCTAAATCGGAGCACAAATATTAAGGCATTGTATAACTAGACCATAGTAACTCAACCCAATGTCTAATTTTGTTGGATTTTATTTGAGACAGTCACTAGATGGCACTACTCTTTCTATCTCAAAAGATTTAAATCTGCGAATATTTGTTTAGCTACCCTATAATAGATGGTGCCACGGTAACTAAAGTTAGCGACCATTTTTGTTTCTCTAAATTAAATCCATCAGGGTTGCAATATCTCATAGACAGTGACATACTAGCATTAGCATTATTCACTGATATAGTGGCAATAAGTGTATTTACACCTACAGTGTTTCCGTGCAGAATATTGATATATTATCCGTATAGAAAATCTATGAAATCCTCGAGGTAAGTAAAATCATTGTATAACTAGACCAGTAAAATATTTAAATCCTACGTTTTTAAAATTTAAATAAAACATTTACACATGAAAAATTGTAAGTAAAGGAAACGAAGTAAAATGAAAATTTTGACGCATGTCAATTTATAATTTTATAAAATTATAAAATTTATAAAATCAATACAGTTAAAATAAATTAAATCAAATGTAGTGCTCCAGACCAACCCAATTTCCTAATTATCTGTTGTATCGTCCTTTGTCCTGTGTGTTTCTATTTGTTTAATTATGAGGTGAATTTACTTAATTAGCTATTTATTTATTTATTGACGAAATTTTATAACACAATGTAGGTATACCCGAAAATATAATTTACTACTAATTTCCTTTATCTGGTTCAATAGATTATTAATATTTATCCATAGCTTATATCACTTAAAACATAGTTTCAATTCACAACCAATTATTTCGTACTATATTTTAATTCCTTTGTTCTATCTATTCCAATTCTCCACCCTTTAATTTATAATGTTGTTTCATTTACCTACATTGTTGATTTAATTCACATTCACTTTTACTTTTATTGCTATTTATTATATGACTGCTA
Source organism: Diabrotica virgifera virgifera (assembly GCF_917563875.1). Taxonomy (NCBI): domain Eukaryota; kingdom Metazoa; phylum Arthropoda; class Insecta; order Coleoptera; family Chrysomelidae; genus Diabrotica; species Diabrotica virgifera. The sequence goes on along the minus strand of NC_065451.1, from coordinate 46,412,612 downwards.
ATATAGTATTTTAACTACAATTTTAAGCTTTCCGATCTACCGGAACAATACTCGTCAAAGATCAAGTACTGACCTTAACTATTCAGTTTACAACTGCACATCCAGTTCTAACATACACAATAAATACTCGCCACATTTTTTATTCATACGTTGTCAATCATACATTTACTAATAAATAGAATTCTTTTAATATATATAAATATAAATAAAATTAAAATAAAATCGTTTAATACATAGAAATAAAATCTTTAAAATCAACACACATTAAAATTGTATATATGTATGTCATTCACTAATTTGAACTACACAAACATAATAACAAGCACAGATTTGTTGGTTGACTTACACCAACTATCTCATCACCCTCAAGAATTCCTAAATCCCATAAATTTGTTTACCTTTGCTGCATCCTCCATCTATTCTACCATATCCCGTTAACATAACTTTAATAGAAACATCATGATAATGAATACTGAGTTAGTAGCTCCTTGTACCCGAATCATTTTGTAACTTGTTACCTTTGACCTGAAGATGCTCTACAAATTTTAAAGAGCGAAACCGGTCGTCGGAAGTTATAATAAAGATTGAGAGTAAGTCTGACTTTTACTTCATTTAAATATATTCAAATTCTTGCCAAAAACTAACAATTCTCAGATTATACTCATGGCTTTTGGTATTCGTTCGATGGTAACTTCTTGATGTCGAATAGTATAGCTGTTGACTTCTCTTGACCTGGGCTCGATGGTAGGCCTCAGGTCAGTGCAGCTCCAGTTTACTGGTGGTGTTGGTCGCTGCAGTCTAGTTGCGATGCATCCTATCGTCTTTGCCTTATGGGTAGCATCACCTGTGATGAAACCTGGAGGCTCCCGAAGGGAGAAAAGTGATTTCTATCCAAAAACCCAAGAGATAATAGTTTTGGACCCATAATGGGAATAATAAAAGAGAGTTATTTCGACTCAAAATAAGCAGATGAGTTATTATTCAACTACTATTTATCATAGTATATCACAGTCTAATCAATCGTATGGAAAAACATGCTGTATCTGCAACGGTTATCTAAATTATGAATTTAGCAGATAAAGGACTGGTACATAAAGAGTACAATTAAACCGTATTTGCTGGTAATGAAGGCACGCATTTCAAATAAACCCCGGGTGACAGGATATGATAAGAGTATAAAGGGGTGGTTTAGGGGGTTTTACGTATGTATACAGATTATTAAATTACTGTTGTGCTAATCAAATTATTTTAGTGATTGCGTAATGAGAAACGATGTGATGGGAATATGATTAAATTCCTGGATTTTGGCTTAGACTGTCAACTCAACTAACACACGAATAAGTGACAACTATTTTAACTGCATAAGTCTCTAATGGCATTGCAGGAAATAGTGAGGTTTATGAATTAAAGAGATTATTTCCAAAATGTCGTAAATCCATAAACTAGTCACATTTTTTTCTAAAATTACTGCAAAACAATAGTTATGAACAAAATCTATCGGGTCCATCTCACGAAACGGAATTTACTAACTAATGAGCTCTCTAGGAATATCAGAGAAATTTATGCGATTGGTTAAAATGATGCTAATGATGTATATATTCAATAAAAAAGTGATATAAGGATTATGTTCAAATGTTTAATTTCAATAGAGAATTAAAGAAAGGAGACCCCCTTTCAACAGACTTATTTAACTAGTAAATACTCTAAAAGATGGGATGGAGCCAATATCTAGATAAGCGGCACGATTTTGAACAATAGTCCAGGAATCGAAGCTTTTCACCTCGCAATTTTTAAAGAATGGATCGATTTGCTTGAAAATTTGAGAATAAGTAGCGTGTGGTCCAAGGATCAAAACCCTATATGATGCCGAAAGGCGCTTTTACCATGAGTTTTTTTGTACCATGAAATTTTTTATTATATTTTGACCACAAAAGTCGATAAAAACGTTCAGTCCAAGCAAAAAATGACCTATACATTTTGTTAATAAAATTAATAGTTTTCGATTTCTTCGATATTGAAAGTGTTAGTTATATATCGAAAAATCAATGTTTTTCGATATACTCATTTAAGATTCACTCAATTTTTGCATAAAAAAATTTTTCAAACGAAGTTGTTGGGAATTAAATAACCTACAATTTCATATCTAAACATTTTTTCATATCCCTGATGCTAATTTTTCTATTCCGAAGAAAATGACATTTTTTACCAAACTACAAAAATTCGTTATTAGCTTTTAACCCCAGTTTTTTAAAAGCTAATCGTTCTAAGCCAGTTAATATTCTAGAATATGTTAATAATACATAAATAGAGAAGAATGAATAAGGCCAATGTCTAAAAACACCGCTAACTTACATTATTATGCTTCCAATTGGATTTCTCCCCCGCTTTTTTTTAATATATTGATTTTTAAACCGTAACTTTTTTATTTTTTATATTTTGAAAGTTTGTAGAAAAAGAATTTTGTATGTTTTTACAAGATCTATATGTCTATTAATAATAAATCTTTTTAAAATCCTCAGTCGCAAAAAGAGGTGACTTTGAAAGAGTTGGTAAAGGTGGTTTTTGCATGTTATTACAAGTTTTAATTGTCAGTACTCACTCAATTTTTGCCGTAGAAAAAATTTTTGCAAAACAAGTTCTTACGAATTAAATAAGCTACAATTTCATATTTAAACATTTTTTCGTATCTCTGATGCTAATCTTTCTATCCTGAAGAAAACCAATTTTTCCAAACTACAAAATCTAACAATAAAACACTGAAAACGTTTGTTTTCTATACTTCCACAAAATTTATTACAACTATGTGACTACAGCTGTTTCGGCAGAGTGCCTGTCTCAAGTAATTTAGATTACTATGGGTTTGTCTTTTTAAAGTCTTTAACTGAGGTGGTTGAGGAGTGGGAAGCTGTTTGTCTCGAGTTGGTCAATCAGAAATATATCTGTAATTTTCAATTTATTAATTTTCGTAGATTCTAATCAAGATAGTTTAAGGCATAAAATAAAAATGTATACCATTTTTATTCAGTTGCAATGCGAAGGCAAAACAATCTTACTTTTCAATTAGAATACGGAGTGCAGTCCAGTCCCTTGAATCGCGATTTTCGGCTCTTATTGGAGCCTCATCGGAAAGAACGTAGGCACTGTTCTCCATGTTTTAACTGATTCGCATCGAGAGCTCTTCCCACCCATTGCAACCGAAGTGATGATAGTAGGTGGCTAGCGCCATCTGGCATTGAAAGACGAAGTAGTTTTCAATCCTAATAGTAAATTATTAATATTGAAAATATTAAAAATATTACTAAAAGATTTTTAAATTGAAAACTTATTGGTACACTTTCCTGGTGACACCTCCAAGACTTCTACAATTTGCAAGTCAAATGGATGCTGCAGTGAAGACGAGAGGGAAGGAATTCTACACTATGCAATTCACATCCCCCGTCTATCCCCCCGTACATCTACCAGCTGCAGACGGGGGATGTGATTTGCATAGTGTAGAATTCCTTCCCTCTCGTCTTCACTGCAGCATCCATTTGACTTGCAAATTGTAGAAGTCTTGGAGGTATGGGGGCATATACAGGGTGCGCCAAACCTCTGGTCTTCTTTAATTACGGCTAAACTATGAGATATACAAAAAAATGTTTATAACAAAACTAATGTGTTTCAAAGAGGTCTATAATTTAAAATTATTTTCAATTATAAAGGGTGAGTCAGAACGACGGTATGAACCAAAGTTGTATTTTTTTAAATGGAACACCCTGTATATTAAATCATTTTTAAATATATTATTTAAAAATATGAAAAATTTGTATAAGGTCTTATAGGCCTAAAGTTAATAATTTTCGAAATATTTACATTTTTATTGAGAAAAATGGTAATATTTATAGGGTGGTGGATTATGTTTCCAAGGAAATAAAAATTTAGGTGATAGGTCAAAGTTTTTAAAATATAGTGTTATTTTTAAATAATTTAATATTTTTTACTTTTAGCCGTAAAATATACAGTGTGATCACTATTTGCAAATACAAAATTTTCTCATTTTTTTTAAATGGGACACCCTGTATATTAGTTTTGCGTTTTGTAGTAAATATTACAAACTTTCTTTTGGTATAAGGTTGTATGTACCTAGCCTGTTTCGTTTTGTAGATATTTTAAAAAAACTATAGATTTTATGTTTTTGCGGATTTTTTATTTAAAAATTTTTTTGCAAAAAAAATAATTATAATCTGGTTTTAGAAACATACACTAAAATATAAAATATGAAAATAAAAACGTAATTAAAGATTAAAATAAATCGTATGCTAGTACAATTCAATTGAATTTATTAACTTTAAATTATTTTACAAAAAATATTTTACCATATTGATGAATGCATAAATTAGTTACTAAATTAAATAAACAACCAAATTTTAAATCAACCGTAGTAATTTTTCTACTACAGCAACTTTCCTGTACCAAATTAATTGTTAGTTAAATTGTATTTAGTTAAACTTTTAATTTACCTTTTAAATTTACTTACATATATCTTGAGAATATAAAAATTATTATAGAGTATGCTTTGAAACAAATGAATGTTAAATGTATCAGCCAAATTATTTCTTAATATAAATAGTATTTACTGGTGTCACAAAAACTGGTAATACTTTTGAAGTTGAAATTTTTGTAACAACTTTTTATATTTTAAATTTTAATTTTTTAACCAAAAAATTTTTGGATATGACATTTGTTTTGGGCGAAACCATTAGAAATTATTACCAGCTTTTTTGACACGAGTAGGTACATAGATACTATTTACTTCTTAATATACTTCCATAACGTTCATTTGTTTCAAAGCATACTTTATACGTTCTCAAGATGTAGGTAAATTAAAAAGTTATTAACTGATCTTACTCGTAAATACAATATAACTAACAATTAATTTGGTACAGGAAAGTTGCTGCGGTAGAAGAATTACTACGATTGATTTAAAATTTGGTTGTTAATTTAATTTAGTAACTAATTTATGTATTCATTAATATGGTAAAATATTTTTTGTAAAATAATTTAAAGTTTTAAATTCAATTGAATTATACTAGCATACGATTTATTTTAATCTTTAATTACGTTTTTATTTTCATATTTTATATTTTAGTGTATGTTTCTAAAACCAGATTATAATTATTTTTTTTGCAAAAAAATTTTTAAATAAAAAATCCGCAAAAACGTAAAATCTATAGTTTTTTTAAAATATCTACAAAACGAAACAGGCTAGGTACATACAACCTTATACCAAAAGAAAGTTTGTAATATTTACTACAAAACGCAAAACTAATATACAGGGTGTCCCATTTAAAAAAAATGAGAAAATTTTGTATTTGCAAATAGTGATCACACTGTATATTTTACGGCTAAAAGTAAAAAATATTAAATTATTTAAAAATAACACTATATTTTAAAAACTTTGACCTATCACCTAAATTTTTATTTCCTTGGAAACATAATCCACCACCCTATAAATATTACCATTTTTCTCAATAAAAATGTAAATATTTCGAAAATTATTAACTTTAGGCCTATAAGACCTTATACAAATGTTTCATATTTTTAAATAATATATTTAAAAATGATTTAATATACAGGGTGTTCCATTTAAAAAAATAAAACTTTGGTTCATACCGTCGTTCTGACTCACCCTTTATAATTGAAAATAATTTTAAATTATAGACCTCTTTGATACACATTAGTTTTGTTATAAACATTTTTTTGTATATCTCATAGTTTAGCCGTAATCAAAGAAGACCAGAGGTTTGGCGCACCCTGTATATAATACTAATGATGTCATCCGTCTAGGCGTGCATTTTTTTAAATGAGAGTAGGGGTTGTTTGATAGCTCATTTGAAAGATTATTTAATTTTATATTCAGTAGTATAGACATTAACATAATTATTTATACAGGGTGTACAAAAAATTTTTTTATTAAATTAATTTAGACAAAAGGAAGAAAAAAATTGTGTGTACACCCTGTATAAATAATTATGTTAAGGTTTATATTACTGAATAGAGAACTAAATAACCTTTCAAATGAGCAATCACATAACCCCTACTCTCATTTAAAAAAATCATTGATTACGTCATCACGCACAGACGGATGACGTCACAAGGATTAGATATATATTATGCCAAAAAGTCCTAATTTAAAAATAAAAATCGACCTGTCTGAGGATTTCTCTTCAAATTTGCCCATTCTCGAGATAATGAATTTATGCAAACTCAAACGTCCTCATGTATACTACAGTGTCGCCCGCTTGATTAGCAATTAAAAAGCAAAGGGGTTTTCGATATTGTATTGCAAAAAACTCTTCGGGATTTCATCAATCAATGTATATCTACCTACCTTGGCAACATTGAAATTTTAAGTTAAATGTCAGATTTAGGGTTAAAAATGGCCGATTTCGCAATTTTCAAAATTTTTAATCGCTTATATAACAAAAAATATTAACCTAAGAGAAAAATCATTAAAGACCTTTTCTGTTTGGAATGATTCAAAAAACGTAAAAATCTTTGTTCGATGCAAAAAAGATAATTTTTGGAAAAACCCCTAATCTTTCCCCTCGCCTGGCAAGGTCTTATGCTCTTCAGAAGCGCCTGTCATTGTACACATTTCTTCTAAATGACTTACTCAAACACATACTTAAATTTAAACTTTACAGGAGAAAGTTTATTTTACCTCCTAAATTTGCACTTTTCGATTCACCTGGTAGATTACACGTGCACGGCTGATGCCTGCCAGGTCATGGTTTTTAACCTTGGTGTGCTATGAATTATCACTAAACAAATTTCTAGCCTTAAAGGAACGACCGTTAGTCGGAGGGTTCACTAGCTCTTAGACTAATAATAAGATTATGGGTTTAAAATACATATAATTATAATCTTATTGAATTCATTACATTAAAACGCAAATAACTTGAAAACTACTTACTCTATCGCATTTGGACAAATGATGATATTTACGTAAATAGTAACGAAGAATCAAAATAACATGCTAAAATGATTATTACGACAGTGGTGTAGAATATAAGGGGGAAAGGGGCGAAAATGAAGTATATATCCCTACAGCACGCCTCTGGTAACAGCGAAAAACTATATTTTAATACTAGTGTAAGTATCCTAGCAGGTGTAAACTGTGTCTCAAGTTTTAACAAAAAATATTAACCATAGGCTTAAGTAATTTTAGAATATTTGTAATGAAACACTCTGTATCTCTGTAAGGAAGAATATTTTATTTAAGTGTTTTGGGTTAAATCTTCGTATTTTGTGCTAAGGTTTCTCCAGTTACGATAGGGACAATAATTGTCCATAACAATTATTGTTAATGAAACACCCTGTATTGGATCCATATTGTTGACTGTAACACGGGATTTTGTTCTAAGGACTTGTGGTCTTCTAGATAGTTGTCCGCAAAACTGTCGTGTCATCTACATATCTGATGTTATTTAGCTATCAAGCTTCGATAAATATTTTGACTAGGTTTGAAGATTAGGGGAGTTAAAATACTGCACTTAACACTCAAGATATTATGTTGACGAACCCAATGTTTTATGCGGTGGATACAAATATTAGTAGGTTTGCCTCCTCTTTCTTGTCGTCTGAAAGAATTATTTCGAAAAAAATAAAAGAAAATAAATACGCAGAAAGGCGTTCGGTCGTCGATATTCTGAGAATACTAGAAACTGGCAGTACCTACTACCAACTGTTACTAGCTGTGTTAAAATGTACTTGGTATTAGGAATGTAAAACAATTGTAGGAAACTTTTCAGATTTCTCTTATAAGACCGTCATCTCAGCTACTTCATCCAAGAATTTACCAATATGATCGTTAAGCGAGAGCAAAGTAGATGGATAATCAAAGTTAACAAAAACAAAAAGAATGCAAAATCTACAAAGTTATACAAACCAACACAACTTAAAAACCAACTTGTTTTTTGTATTTACAACTTCCCAGATAAAGCCGAAGCTTGCTGCGTTTCTCTATACAGTATTCAAATTAATTTCGTAAGAAATTCAGCTCCGCAGAATCCATACAACCGTTTAATTTATCCTTTTGTTTTCAGAGCTTTTAAATTTAACTCTGCGCTATGCAAATCCTTTGCATAATTTTATTTTAATTTCAAGACAAATCAGAAAATCTTTTCAACGGTGGCTGTAAAGCTACCGCATTGTGTGTACCACTAGACAAAAAGTACAGTCTAAATGCCCGCAATAATGTACAAATAGAGACGGGAAAGTGTGTGATTTTTGTCTGTAGCTGTGACAAGCTTTAATTGTTTTTTTTTTGAAGTTATACTTCTTTACCGGCGATTATTCTACTAGCTCTCCTAGACGAAATTTTTAAATAACACGACGTGTTCTGAGGAACTAGAAACCTCGAATAATTTTTGTGATGACAACTTTAGTATGGTTCTGATTAATATTCGTTCTATAAGAAATAAAACTGACGAATTATTTTTGTTTCTGGAAGAATTAGGATTTCCCCCGATAGTTGCGGTTACAGAGCACTGGCTTGAAGTCAACGAGCCTTTTTTTGTAGAAAAATATACCACAATTGCTAGGTATGATCGTCCAAGTTCAGCTCATGGAGGCACCCTAATTCTTTCTAGAAATAATGATTTTTCTCTGATTACAAAATATGACTTTCTGTTAAATGAAGCCTTCTTTGAGTTTTCCCTAGTTTATAATAAAAATCTTAATCTTTACATTATTTGCATCTATAGATCACCTGACTCCCCTGTGGAACTATTTTTTTCAGAACCTGCTAAATTCGTTAGATGACTTGCCTCATAGAAGCAGAAAAATTCTATGCGGGGACTTCAACATTAATTATGATGCTGCTTGTGCTACCCAAATGTCCTTGGTCAACATATTTGAATCATATGGTCTCTCAATGCACGTTAATTCTCCTACAAGGATTACAAAAACTTCATCTACCATAATTGACTATATTGTCTCAGATTTCTCACCCCTTGATGTCTGCTCTACAATTATTAATGCGGGATTATCAGATCATGAAGCAGTATTTACGAAGTTTAACATCAAACCCTCCTCGAAAACCCGACGTTTAGGTAGGATTTTTTCCGCTCGGAATTTTCATAAATTTCAAAATTTATGCTTAACTTCTGAGTGGCATTTTCCTTCTGCGGACGTGGACTATAGTTTCAACGATTTTATAGAAAAGCTTGTCTCTATCTTCAATAAGGCATTTCCTTTAATTTCAATTAAGCCAAAACATCACAAACCCTGGGCTACAAAAGGTATTCGCATATCAGCCAAAAATATGCGCTCACTATTGAAAATCAAGAAATTTGCTACCAACGTCTCTGTCACTCAATATATCACCAAGTACAGGGTAACCTATCTAAAACTCTTCAAATCAGCTAAAAAAGCCTACTATCAAAATCGTATGGAAAGCTCTAAAAGTGTTGCAAAAGAAACTTGGTCCATAATAAACGATCTTCGAAATAAAACTCAGGCAGTTCAAACATTTGCCCTTCCAGACCCGGAAAATCTAAACGAATATTTCGTTAATGTGAGTAAAAATATAACTTCTACTATTTTGCCACAAAAAGATCCCATTTCCTATCTCCCCAATTCAGGAGTGTTCTCGAATTCATTCTTTTTAAGACCAATCGATATATCAGAACTGATCCAAATTATCAATAGTATCAAAAGCAAATCATCCTGTAGTACTGATGGACTATCCATAAAAATCTTCTCAAATCTCACAGAAAATGTGTTGGAAAACCTCGTCTCACTAATTAATGATTCCTTTGAAAGAGGCAAATTCCCAGAGTGCCTAAAGATAGCCATTATTATTCCCCTTCATAAGGGTGGTGAAAAATCTAATGCTTGCAACTATAGTCCTATTGCCTTATTACCGGTACTTTAAAAAATTATTGAGAGACTCATAAAATCCCGTCGTATGTCCTTTCTCATTGATAACAACATCTTATCCCAAAATCAGTTCGGCTTTTTAACTAATAAATGTACCACTGATGCCTTGTTTTCTGTGTTTCATGAGGTTTACCAAGCACTAAACAATAATCTTTATACTGCCACTGTTTTCTGTGGCTATGCCAAAGCTTTTGATTGTGTAAATCACGACATTTTGATTAAAAAACTAAATTTCTATGGGATTCGAGGTATTTCTTTGAATTGGTTCCAATCTTACTTAAATAATAGGAAACAACTAGTTAGAGCAAATGATACTGACTCTAGTCTCAAAAACATTGTATGTGGAGTACCACAAGGTTCAGTATTGGGTCCTCTACTGTTCCTTATCTTTATAAATGACATCACTAACTTAAAAATCGATGGAAACATTTTTCTTTTTGCTGATGATACCAGTATCACTTGGAGCAACTCAACTATTGCATCTCTTCATGCAACTATAACTTCTGATTTGCTTACGATAAAAACCTGGTCTGACTCCAATTTACTCTCTTTGAACGTGGATAAAACAGTAGCATTATCCTATAAAAGTGCTCTTCAACCCCTGCTTGTTAATAACAGCCAGATATCTACCGTTGATTCTGTAAAATTTCTTGGTATTTTTTTAGACAGCAACATCAAATGGTCCCTTCATATCGATGTGTTAAGTAAGAAACTCGCCTCAGCCTGCTATGCTATAAGATCTGTTTCGAAATAACTCAATTTAGCATCTTCTAAACTAATATATTTTTCTTTGTTCGAGTCTCATCTTCGATATGTTCTTCCTTTTTTGGGGTTCTAGTACAGCTGCCCAATTAGATGTTATTTTTAAATTACAAAAAAGAGCAATAAGGTATCTGTTTGGCGTCAGAAGAACAACACATTGCAGAAGTTACTTCAAAGATCACGGCATTTTAACCCTTACATCTTTATATATTTTAGAAACTGTTTGCTTAATTCGTAAACACATGCATGTCTTTCCAGCAAGGCCTCATCATGACTACTCCTCCAGAAATTCAAATTTTGATGTCTGTTTACCGATCTCGTCCTCTCAGTTAGTAAAGAAATCTATATTATATTCCGCAAAAAAACTATACAACCATCTTCCTTTACAACTCAAATCTGCAACATCTTTCCCCAAGTTCCGTAAAATGACAAAAGCTCATCTATCTAAAAGACCATATTATTCAGTAGAAGAGTTTCTTAATGACTAACTAAGAAATTACAGTAATGTACAAGTAACCAAACTTATCTATATTTGGGTGTCACATGCAGCAGCTTAAACTTATTAGTTCCTATGTCTGTAAATGGTTTACTTTGTTGTATATTCACTTTGCAATTTCTATAAATTGTTGCAATATATCGATTTTGTTTTTTTTTTCTTTACTTTATTAACTTATATTTTGTATTTATGTATATTTTTTTATATTGACGATTTATCAAATTTCAGAAAATTGTATTTGTTATTGTTATTGTTAGATATTATTTATTTATTTTTTATGACTTTAATTAAGCTTTGTCCATAAAATTTGTATTTTCAGTGACAATAAAGTATATTAAAAAAAATATGAGGGTGAATTTTTATATGTTAAAACCTATGATCCCGGCGCATGCGCATTATAACTTTGTTCTGATTGGATGTTCAAATGACATGTCAAAAATTATTCAATATGGCGGCTGTGGTACAGCTGTAGTTTGATTATTTATGGTTGTTGCGTTTTAAAATTTGTGTGAAAAGAAACAACAAACAAAAGTTAGTTAGTAGTTATACTGCCTTTTTAAATAGTTTTCATATACCTATATTTTTGGACTTTTGGACTATTTTGGACAAGGAAAACTCATTCTAATTTGGTAAGTAGTTTTTATTATAATCATATTGTAATTATACATTTGGATTAGGTTGAAATACAGTAGAGCGTCGATTATCCGAACTAATTGGGGACATAGGTGTTCGGAAAACCGATTTGTTCGGATAATCGAACTACAATATATTGATACATATTTATAGTCATACATATTTATCCACAAGTGAATAAAAGCCATATTTATATACCTACATATTTATTTATATCTTGATAATGACAACTAGCAACTACACAAAAAAGTGCAGTCTTTGCAACAACATAATTATTTTTGGATACAATATTGAAGAAAATTGAAGATATTTTAAGCGTCAATTACTAACGCTTGCTCGGTATTCGAGTGCGGGACGCGGGAGTCGATAGTTCGAATAAGCGGTCGTTCGGTTGATCGACGTTCGGATAATCGACGCTCTACTGTACATTAATTTTCTCAAGAATGGGGATTTTAGAGAGAAATCCCAAATTAGGTCCGATTTTTATTTTTAAATTATGATTTTTTGGCGTAGATTTATTTACCTAGTAGGTATGTAATGCTTTGATTTACATACTTAATTTGATTACCAACAACAGTTCTACCAATCTTCATCTAATATATTGTTTTCTTACTGTTTTGTTATATTTTAATATTTTCTTCCACAAAATTTAAACTACATAATTTAATTATATTCAAAACAAGTGTCAAACAGTAAAACGTTCAGTTACCCTATTTTTCCACATGACAAATAATGTGGAATTGGACGAGTGAGTCTAGGCTTCGATTACGAATCAAAGCGTCCCGAAAGTCACGGGTTCGATTCCCGATGCAAGTTTTTATTTTTTTTTATTTTTTTATGCATTTTATGATTGTAAGTATATTTGTTATATATTTTTTTTTTCAGAAAATGCGTATTTAAAATTTTTGCCAACAATTATTATCGTTCAGAAATCATTTTTTCTTTGTGGCATATTTCAATGTGTTTGTGTGCGTTTTATTCTTTTATTTTTTAAAATTTTTGGTATTGCCTTAAAAATCACATAATATGTAGTAGAAGTAGGGGAGACCGGGGTTGGTTGTCATACGGGGTACGTTGACATTGTGCATTTAAATTACGCGCCGTTCATAGTAAAACATGACGCGTCGGCCTGTGCATGCACAAACCGTTGGCGCTTGTGTTACCATACTTTCAGTCGAAGTTGTAACGTTATCAAGTGAACATAGTGCTGATTTGTGATTTTACATTTGGTGAGTAATTTTTCGTTGTCGTACACTTTTTTTCATATACTCTAGTATAAACATTTAAGTTATTTTCTGTGATGATGGTGTGAAAGTATATTGATAGCACTTTAATCTGACGTAAACAAATTTACAGTTTATGAATTCGTAAACAAGTGTTAGCCATTTTAGTTGAAAGACCGTCATCGGGGTTGGTTGGCATTTTATGAATGGGGCAGGTTGTCACGTTGTGCCAACCTGCCCCGTATATCACTATTAAATCGATTGTTTGTAACAAAAGTATTTTCTAATTATATTATCTAATTATTTGCAGATGCAATCATGAAAACCTACAAAAGAAAAACAGTGCGAGGAAAAACACCTGCTGACGTTATGGAACGAGCTGTACTTGCACTTATTTGCTCATATTTTTTATGAGCTTAAGACCATTTCCTAAAGCTGGCGACAGAAAAACAAATAGTTAGAAGAGGAAAAAAAGGCAGCACAGGAGAAGAAGGCTACTGCTAGAAAAGAGGAAAGAATCGCAAAAAACTCTGCTTCCACTTTAACCACAACGACGGTTGATAATGCCAAAAAAGATTTATTCAAGAGAAAAATAAAGAAGAAGCGTCCATTAACAGTATCTTCAAATGAAGGCTCAGACCAGGATAATGCTTTCTGTCTAGTTTGCATAGAGCCACATTCCAATAGTCGCCCTAGAGAACAGTGGATCGAATGCATTGAATGCAATTTTTTAACACACTTCAAATGCACTGATGGCAATATTGTGCCATATTATAAATGCCAAAACTGCGATTGTGATGAATATAAACAGTATTTCTAAATATAGATTTCTAATTATTTGATTAATTAAAAAAAATAGAGTTGTTTGAATTCATACCTTCTTATTAAATACATTTACCTATATTTCTTCGGCTTCTATTATTTTATATACCTACCTATTATTGATTACTGTTCCTTTGCGTCTTTTTTAATTGTAGGTATGTTTCATATCTATATGCCAACCTACCCCAAGGGCTATGACAATTTGCCCCAATCACGGGGTAAATTGACCCAATCACGAGCTTGTAGAGCTACTCTTATTATTTTATATGAGTATGTTGGAATACACCTAGAGATCTAGAAAAAAAGTGAATATTGAAGTAATGTTCACTTTATCTTACGGTAATGCGCACTTTTCAAAACAAGTAATACTAATCTTAAAAAAAATGTAATAGGCGAATCTATGACAACTAACCACGGTCTCCCCTATAACTTCTTACGTGCGTACAAAGTACACACACATTCTTTTTTTAATTAAGGTAAAATCTTTTATAAAAGGTATATAATTTATTAAAATTCCCTAAAAAGGGCTATATCACATATGCAGAAATAATTTTCGATCATATTACAGATCATCATCCGTGCTGAACAGCATGCTAATATGCTACGCCAACTAAATTAAAATTATTTGGGTAAAAACAATTTAAAATTACAGTCATAAAAGGTTTTTACCCAAATACTTAAATTTTGGTGGCTAAGCAAAGTAGCCTCCTGTTCAGCACTGAGGATGATCTGTAATGAGATCGAAAACTAGTTCTATATATGTGATGTAACCCTTTTTAGGGAATGTTAATATATTATATACCTTTTATATAAAGGATTTTACTTAAATTTTTTGTGATAAATATATGGTATACGATACGGCCAGCTACAGGAAAATCTTTTTCCTTGTGGATTTGTTTTTTTGTTGCTATGAAATTTTATTTGGATGAGTGTAACAAGAAATTTAACTCTTATAATTTCGAAAAAGCATTTGTAAAAACTAATTGTAGTTAAATATCATTTATAACGATGAAATCCCACTGACGTAGATGTTTTAGGACGTAGATTATGACATGCAGTACGTCATACTGTTGCCCATTCTCCTTTATTTTTAACATGAATTTGTCTTATATCACTTTATTTATTTTTTACATCAACCACGGAATATTCTTCATACTGTTGTAGAATAAAGTACCGCAAATAAAATAAAGTTTATTTTTCCAGAAAATTATGAACGCATGCATAGTATTAAAAAAATGATGGAGATTCTTACAAAATACTTTATAAACTGAATTACAAAGAAAGTTTAGTATTGGCGTATTGGTAACTAAAAAATAGTAAAATAACATTGGCAGTTCAAAGTACAGTAGAGCGTCGATAATCCAAACCCTGGTAATCCGAACGATCGCTAATCAGAACGCAAAAAAAATTATAAAATTAAAAAATATGATCACGGACCGAATTTTCGGATTTAATATGACAATATGGGTAAAATATGACCGCAGATTTTTGTTTTGTATATGCAGAAATACATACAATATATTTGTTTATTATGCAGGTGTTTTATTCCTTGTAACTAAAACGTATGTACATAATATGTACTAGGTTTATGAGCTTTGTATGTATTTTGAACATATGTTCGATAATCCGAACAATTTGATAATCCGAACTACCCCTGTACCAATTAGTTCGGATTATCGACGCTCTACTGTATGACCTGGATGAAGTTTCTGCCATAATAATAGCGAAAAAATACACTGGACTGCTTTTAACTATAGAAACGTAAACACTGACATGCGGAATAAAATTAATTAGTGGAATTAATAATATAGGTAAGGAGGAAGAGAATTACATAAAAAAATAAACGAGGTAATACAACAAATATGGACACAAAACAGACTACCAGACGATTGGAACAGACGTATAATAGTACCTATATACAGAGAGAGTCTGTAATTTGGAATAAATTCAATAACTCAATTACTAATTGTTTTTTTGAAAAATGTTCAGACCAGTCGATTAGTATTTCAAATTGTCCTCTTTGACATACAATAATAATGTATACAGGGTGTCCCAACTTAGAGATATGACGTCATCGTTGATTTTATTAAATGGCAACACTGTCATTTTGATAGCTATTTTGATAGGGTGTGTAAAGTTATACATAACTGCTAAATATAAAAATTTTATTTTCTACCATTTACAAGATATTAAAAAATAACAAAGTTGTGTCTGTAATTTGGAATAAATTCAATAATCGGCAACTCGACTGCAATGTCGAGTTGACATTGCAGTCGAGTTGCCGAGTCGAAAGACTTTTAATTAAAAACATAAGAAATAATAACAAACAAAATAGAAATTGCAAATGAATTAAATACGCATTACAGTACATAAGGAAAAAAGTATGGACAAAAAATACCCATTTGTAATGATACATCGTAATGATACATATCAGACATCGTATCATGTACCTACCTCAGCCACAAAGTGTAAATAAAATAATATACCAAACAACACAGCAAAATATCTTCGTGCGACTCAATTCTTATTGTGTGAAAAGGATAGGTGCGTCAAA
The DNA here is from genome assembly GCF_917563875.1 of Diabrotica virgifera virgifera. Classification (NCBI taxonomy): domain Eukaryota; kingdom Metazoa; phylum Arthropoda; class Insecta; order Coleoptera; family Chrysomelidae; genus Diabrotica; species Diabrotica virgifera. The sequence continues at coordinate 46,396,198 of NC_065451.1, read as the reverse complement.
ATTACCGCACGAGAAAACCCTCGCACGTTCAAAATTCTTAATGTGAAACAGCCCTTACATAGACATGTAACGGCGACGAATACGTAACTCCTTGCGATCTCCCACCTCACCTCTACATATTATTTCAGCGTTCAACGTCACTCAACAACATTACAAATGGAAATAAAGAAACAAAATAAACATAGGCGGTTGCTAGCTGGAGAGAAGTTGGGAAAACAAAACAGAAAAGCCTTGTGCTAACATAAAAGAGAATTAAAATTGAACATTAGAATGTAAACAAGAAAAATCTATTTATGCTTGGTGTGTAACTCAAGTTAGGTTTTATTCCATTCTGTAAAATTTATAACGTTTTATGAGAGTCTACATAAGTTTCCAGAAAGTCTGTTGTTGCCGTTTTCGTACATGATGAAAATTTATCACACGAAATATATTATTTGAGTTTTATTTATTTTATACTAGCTGACCCGGCAGACTTCGTACTGCCTCGATAGATAAAAACACACTTTTGTATACAATAAACTTAAAATAAGCAAAAGGAATTCGTAATTAATATACAAAAATGCTCGATGTGAACGAGATTTTATTATTATTTTTAATTAATTACACATGATGTTTGAAGTAATAAAGTTTAGTTAGAAGTAACAAAATAAAGCTTGTAGTGCAACAGCTACAATCTTAAATGTGTTTATACCCTATTCCACGAATATACGACTGTTTTGGACTATCTCGACAACGAATGTTTTACTATGCAAAATATGAAGGACGACAGTAAACTGCAAATTACATTGTTGCTTATTGGAATAATTATTAGAGCCATTTACTTTCGTACTTCTTATGTTGCAAACTAAAATATTTGTTGTCGCGATAAACCAAAACAGTCGTATATTCGTGGAATGACCCATATCTTATAATGAATATAACAGCTTTATTTTATCTACATTCAAAACAACCCTGTATTTATGATTGGGTTTGGGTTGGTTCCAACTCTATAGATGTTGATTAACTTTTAACTACCCGCGCATCAAGCTATAACGTAACTACACGCGTGGCGTACTTTATACGCCACAAGAAAATACACTTAAAAACAGCGAATTTGTTTTTTTTTTTTTGAAAAAATACACTTATGTAATTGTTTGTTATAAACCTTATTCGGCATCAGTGAATACTTGGAGTTCCTTCTCAGCAAGCCAATTGGGATTTATAACTGGAATCATGGAATAACTGGATTCCATGATAAATAAAATTACTAATAAAAAATTTTTTGAAATGTGATTTTTTACAGGAGAAAAAGTATTTTTTATAAAGAAATATATATTTTGTGCCATAATGACTAAAAAACCACCGGATTGTCCACCACCGGAAACAACAAATAATAAACTGTAAATTACGATCTTCCCAGAACGCCGATTATAACGAAACTAAAACCAAATTGTAAAGCATATTTCAGTGATAGGTTAGAGAGATAAACAAGGTCAAAAATTAAATTTTTAAATATATTTGCAGTAGAATTGTTATATCTGGCGTACAAAATACGCCAGCGCGTGTAGTTAAAGGTTAAATGAAATTAAATTAAATTAAAATTAAATAAAAAAGTAAATGAAGTAAATTAAAATTAAATTAAATTGAAAAAAAAGTAAATAAAAATAAATAAAAAATAAATAAAATCATATTAATTTAAACACAATTAAATAAAGCTAAAAAATTAAATAAAAATAAAAAGTAAATTAAAAAAATAATAAAATTTAATAAAACGAAATAAAAAAAATAAATGGAATTAAAAAATGAAATAAAATAAAATAGACGAAAATACTTAAATTAAATAAAATTACATAAATATAAACAAAATTAATTAAAATTAAATAAAACTGTATAATTTGCTGCTTGTTCTTTTCGTGTACTCAGAATTTTTCTCCTGCTTACGGTTCGTCATAAAAGTTCCGTTTAAAGATATTTTTTGAAAATTTCGCACAATTAAAAAATTCATATTTGGCCCAATTTGAGTCCCAAAGTTAAACTGTTCCACTTCTCTTCTATGAAATGTGTCGCTCGTTCTTCTTCTGTCCTCAGAATATTTCTACGGCTTGAGATATTGTATTTCGAACACCGACTACGCTAGAGAAAAACCTTTAGTACGGTTCTTCTCGGAATTCGGCAAGCGGTCTACCTACTTAATTTCCTATTTTTCGCGTCCTTATTGTGAGTCTGGTCGAATATACCATCCATATTTTATAAAAATCGATAAAGTCATTTCGGAGGAGTATGGTGACAAACACTGCGACCGGAGAATTTTAATTTATAAAAGTAAAATATTTATAAATGGCTATTAAAAAATAACGGCCCGAGATAGAAAATTGAACATTTAGATTGTATGTATCTTTTGGTTCTACATCTCATAAAATTAGTAAAAGACGGTTTTTCCAAAAATTAAAAAAACATATCAGGGGGGCAACCGCCCTTATGACGTACGGGTATGAAACTCCATATTATTCTATTCCCAGCACGCTCGAATATACGTGTAAAATTTCATAAAAATCTGTTCAGTCGTTCGCGAGTTACAAATGGTGTAACTAATATTACCCGACTTTCTTTTAATACATAATATTATATACTATATAGATTTTTAGTGATTGTAGAAAAAATCATCTTAGTTGAGTTTAAATATGAAAAACTACTGGTAAGTCGTAAAATAGTTCTTGTTCTTCCCATATTTTTACAAACTTATAAAAACTTTTAGCTTGTGTGATAAATTGCAGTTTTCATATGCTAAAGCTACTAACGCATGATGGATATTGATATTATGTGTACCTATTAGACAAATAAAGGGCATGATCGAAATCAAGATATCAGCATATCCTCGTCAACTGTTTAGTATAAACTAACTCAATTTAATTTTAAATAATTGTAAAGAACTACCCACATATTTTGAGTTTCTATTAAACTGCCCAGAATGGACGGTTTCAAGAAATGCAGGCCGAAAGTACACATAGAATAAACATTTCCAACCAAAAATAAAAATAACATATTGTACAACAAGTGAGAAAAAAGACATATTTCTCACGAGCGCAGAAGTTTGTTCGAAAGTACCATTTTACACAACTCGTACCGAAAGTAGTTACTTTCGGTACTAATTTTTTCACTTTCCGGACGCTTTTTTTTAATTTCGGGACGATTTTGGGTAGGTAACGGCGTTTACAATAACATCAACTTTGTATTTTATTATGAAGACGCTTAAAACTGACACGTCTAACACTAATTTCAATACTGCCACTTCTGTTAATATTCCTAACAATATCAATGTAAATAATTGTTATAATTGTGTTATTAATATTCATAAGTAGATTTTTCTAATGTTGAATTCACGACAGTAACTTTAAAGTGTTTAGTAAAGTTCATAAGTAAAGTTTATTCATATATTCTTTTTAACATACAAAACGGCTACAGAAAAAATATTGTACGTAACACGATTCAAAAGTGATTTTACGAGACTCGCAGGATTCCAGGGCGAGCCGTAGGCGAACTTCCTACTCGTCTCGTAAAATATCACTTTCGGAACTTGTTACGTAAATTATTATTCCGACACAAAAACGTCACTTTTCTGCACACTAATGTCATAAATATTTTACTGTGAGAAAAAATCAATTTTGTTAACATAAAACTGTGCCGAAAAGTGCACTTTGAATAGTGGTTGTATAAAAAGAATGAATGTATTAAGAGCTGGAAGCGAATTTTGCTCGTGATAAGCAATGTGGACAAACTACACGGGGATATGTTGAATTAGTCGTGTAATACATGACTTCCCACACGGGCGTAAATCAGAGCAGGGGACGAGGGTAGTTATAAGAGGTCAAAGTCGCGGTTTTTATTATTTTTTTTTGTGACGCTCATGATCGAGATAGTGCACCAAAATTTGGGAATAAGTAGGTTATGACGTAACTAAATAAAATCTTCAGGTGAGGAACGCTGTGTGGAAGACAAACGGGTGGGGGCAGGGGTGGATATAAAAATTAAAAGGGATTTTTGTGACGTTCGTGATCGAAATAGTGCACCAAAATTTGGGAATAAGTAGACCATGATATAACTAAGTGAACCAGCAACTTGCACAATTGATTCATTTATACGTGTAGAATCAAAATCCAAAAGGGCGGACAGCTAGGTGGGATCAGTTTTCTTAAAAATGGGGTCACAACAATTTTATAAAAAATGTACAGAAAAAATGAAATTTTCTTATATTTTTCAAATGTTTTTTTATAACATTGGGGCGATTTTGAAAATTTTACTAATTTACGTCATAACCTACTAATTCCCAAATTTTGGTGCAATATCTCGCTCATGAGCGTCACAAAAAAATAATAAAACCGCGACTTTGAACTCATATAACTACCCTCGTCCCCCGCTGTGATTTCCGCCCGTGTGGAAAAGTCATGTGCACGACTAATTCAACATATCCCCGTATAATTTGTCCATATTACTTATCACGAGCAAAATTCGCTTCTATCTCTCTGACTATACAATGCTTTGTACGCACGTAAGAAGTTATATTTCTATTATACGATTTCGCCGAAATAACTATACTTTAAACAGTTTATTTGTATTTTGTTGGAACGTTAAATTAATTTTAATATTTACTACTTTCCAAAAAATTTTATTAAAACAATATGTATCAAAAATTAAAGGAAAGTAAGGGAAGACAACAATATGAGGTGTCCCTCAGCAGTCACCCATCTAAAATATAACCGCGCTAAACACTGCGTCAGTACAGTCATTGGGCGACAACCGTGTAAGTCAGTGCGCTATGGCCGCAAAATTACTACAAAATTAATTATTTTGATAGATTGTACAAATATTGTTAAGATTGCTTTTTATTAATCTTATTTTCATCATATTTTAATACTTTTTATCCTATCGCCCGGAAACGACAAACTCAAAGACACAAAAATTTTAATAAATACATTTACTAAAAACACTAATATATTTTTTGGCGCTTTATTTGCACTGATAGATATTTAACTTGAAAAATTTAACAACTGACTTCATACTGTCTGTGTGCGCGTTCATACTGTCGTTTTTATAAAAATCCACTCTCAACATTTTCCCCAAAACTAACGGGAAGTAGGGATAACTACCAAATGCTTGAAATATTTATGACTAAAATCACTAGTAGAAATAAAAAAAATATACAAGAAATATGGAGAACTAAAAAATCCCAGACGACTGGAAAACTGCCTTGATCCACCCACTCCATAAAAAAGGTGAAAAACAGATGTCAATTACTACAGCGAAATTTATCTTTTAGCAGTAAAATAAAAAAAGTTTATCTGTCTGTCTTCGAAAAAAAAAAACAAATACACAAGAAAAAATAGAACCAAGCTTAGCCGAATACCAAGCCGCAGAACAGATCCGGCATTGAACAGATTGTCAAATTAGAAACAATAATTAAAAAGAGAGTATTAAGATGCAAATCTATAATACCGGGTGTCCACTTATATTTTCCCCCATTTTAACTGCCTATAACTTCTAAACGGCTCAAGATAGAAATATGCGGTTTTCGCTGAAATGTTTTATTTTAGTAAAAGTTTTGTCTGAATGGACTGAATTTTTTATATCGCTTTCAAATACGAAAAGAAAAATTGCGGATTTTTGAAAAAAACGTTGTCGACTTTTTTTTAACGGAACACCCAGTATATTTTTTGTAAATTGAAAGAAAGGTCATTCATCTATCCAGCGATATAAAGTTTTTCAAAATCGGTTGTCAAATCACTGAGTAATTAAGTTTTAAAATGAGAGGTGCAACGTGGATATCACATACCTAAATAACATAACTAAGCAAATTGATATTATGTTATGTGATTTCCACATTGCATCTCTCATTTTAAAAATTAATCGCTCAGTAATTTGACCACCGATTTTAAAAAAAATTATATCGTTGGATAGGGAAATGACAGTTTTTTCAAGTTTTTAGGTAAATGATAAATGTTTTTAATTTATGTCGCTTTTAAATAAAAAATGGTGGATTTTTGGAAAAAAACGTTGTTGACTTTTTTTATTGAAACACCCAGTATATTTTCTTGTAGCTTGAAAAAACGGTCATTTACCTATCCAACGATATTAAATTTTTTAAAATCGGTTGTCAACTGACTGAGCAAATAATTTTTAAAATGAAAGATGCAATGTGGAAATCACATAACATAATATCATTTTGCTTTGTTATGTTATTTAAGTATGTGATATCCACGTTGCACCGCTCATTTTAAAAATTAATTACTCAGTGATTTGACAACCGATTTTGAAAAACTTTATATCGCTGGATAGGTGAATGACCTTTCTTTCAATTTACAAAAAAATATACTGGGTGTTCTATTCAAAAAAAGTCAACAACGTTTTTTTTCAAAAATCCGCCATTTTTCTTTTTGTATTTGAAAGCGATATAAAAAATTCAATCCATTCAGACAAAACTATTACTAAAATAAAACATTTCATCGAAAACCGCATATTTCTATCTTAACCCTTAAACGCCCAACCTTTTATAGGTTCCATGTACGCCCAAGGGTGGGTAAAAAATGTCCACCTCAAAAATAGCTACGATATTTATTGAGAGTTGTTGGAAATGGATTAAACTTAAGAATCTTATGCTTAATAAACACAGCATCTTTTAAAATATCAATATAAACAATTTGCAAACCTTACAACAAAATTACAATGTACATCCAAATTAACATACCAGTAAAAGCCATTAATTCAGATTTGTCGATTTTCTCCACATTCTTCCTTTCAGCCTCCTCATTGGCGGATAATTATGTCGACAATGTAATTATACGTCGATAATTATATGGATTATGTTCCTACCAACGAAAAATTATAGAGAAACCTTTAGTAACAAGTTTTACCAAGGGTGTACTTTTCATGCCCATCCATATTTACATACTTTTATTTTCAAAAATATCGGTGAAACCAAATTAACATTCGATAAAGGGCTGTATTTTTAACAATAAATAATTTTTGAAAAATTTTTAAACACGTAATAAATATGTTACAAGGGAATACGCATTAGGTGGACATTTTTTACCCACCCTTGGGCGTTTAAGGGTTAAGCTGTTTAGAAGTTATAGGCAGTTAAAATGGGGGAAAATATAAGTGGACACCCGGTAATAAACATTCGGTTATTTTAAAAAGTCTTACGCTCCTTTCACACACTAGGAGTTTTAACGTGCGATCGCTAGAATGCACGATGGCATTCCAATGATGGCTCAAGCAGTCCCATGATAACTTTCACATTACACCGAACGTTCCAACATGATAGGATTGCTAGCCACTTAGTCTAGTCGCAACATAGGGGGTCCCGTGGGCAATTCTAGCTCGTCGTGATTTGATGGTGATATTAAAGGTTTTTTTGGGTCGCTGAATCCAATGGAAGCGGTCTGGAAGCCCAAATGTGGTGCGTTTAATTGTTATTAACAAATTATGGTAAAATTTGGTATTTTTCAGTAATTATTAGAAGCCCTGTAAATAAATTGCTGGTGTTAAGGTCTTGTCTGGTGTAATTTTGGTTGCTGAATCGAATACGACTAGTCGCGATTACTCAAAATATGTTCTTATTTTGTTAATAACAAAATAATTGTTTATTCGCCGAAAAGCTCCAAATAATGCGCTATCTACAGCGAGTTTGTAGTCATTTTCATAGTATTTTTATATGATAAATCGACTGCCACTACTCGTGATAGCTTAAACCACGTTCTGACTTTGTTATTAATAAATTATTGCAAAAATTACGGTTTATAGTACGTTTACTCACAGTTTTTCTTCTAAATTTTAAAAAACCGTTTGAATTGACATGAAATTTGGCACACACGTAGCTAACATGACAAACAAAACAAGTGATATTATACTGATCTGTGCTTTTACCATGGAGGTGAGTTTCATCCCTTTTCGGGGGCGAAAAAAACCTTTAAAATAAGTCCGGAAGTGGATAAACTGATTAATTCTAAGCAACTTTTGTTCTATACGGTTTTTTCACCGAGTCAATACTTTTCGAGTTATTTACGAGTGGATACGTTCATTTTTCAACAAAAAACCCACGTTTTTAGACGGTATTCCGCAAATAACTCAAAAAGTAAGTATGTTTTCCAAAAAATTTTCTTAGCGAATATATAGACTAAAAAAAGTGAAAAAAAATGGTGTAAATGTGAGGTCCCTAGACTCAGTAAAAACGGAGTTGTAGCTTATGAACAACAGGTCCATATTTGTCAAATTCCCAATAGAATATTTCAACATACAATAAAAAAAAATGAAGCACTTTTTGAAAAAAACTCATTACAACTTTTTTAAAGCTTGTAAAAAAACTGTATTCTTGTTTTTTGAAAAAGCATTTAGTATCAAAAATTAGCTAGTTACGCTCAAAAGAAAGTTGGTCCCTTTTAATGTGTTAGAAAAACGGGAAAATCACCCCTTAATAGCATCTCAAATGAAATTAATTGTTACCGCATTTATGTTGTAGTTATATGATCTGTAAGTTTAATCAGTTAGAAAGTGCTTATAAAACCACCAAAAACGTGTTTTTTTTATTGAAAAATGAAAATATTTACTCGCAAATAACTCGAAAAATATTGACTTAGTGAAAAAACTGTATGAGACCCCCTATGTTGCGACTAGACTAACTATTGGAATGTCAAAGTGCGATCTAACTCTCGCACGTTTAAAATTCTTAAGGTGTGAAAGGGGCGTTACGATCTGATATACTGACAAGCATTCCTGTATACACTTTCACGTTAAATCAAATATTTATCAAATACACTATCAATATTATTTAATAAATAACTCAAAATATTCCTGACGACGCGCCGTGTCAAATATTTAAAATTGTCACTGTCTTGTCAGCATATTATGTTCGACTGAGTGCTCTGTATGACAAAGATAGCAAATGTTCGATTTGGAAGATATAACCACGGACATGGTGTTAATTTTTTTTTCGAATACTGGAAAAGCTAATACATATTTTTAAAAAATTAAGCGCATAATGAAAGATTAGATATATTATTACCGAGGGCACAAACTCCCTTAGAATAAACAAAAAGTTTATTTTTAATCAGATATTTGAAATTCAAAATCACACTCAACTTTTTCTACTTTCTCACCCATGTAACTTAATAAAATAAACATCATAGAAGTTATCAGACAATTTCGGCCCTCAGTAATAATGTACTCTTTCATTCTGCGTTTAAATCTTCAAAAATACTTATGGTAGAGGAGCCCAAGCGGGAATTTTTGCAGTTACTCGAGCGCGTCAGATTATTACATGAGGAGAGACCTTGTACTATGAAAATGTACTTCTACCATATATTGGTTCTTAATGCAGGGGAGTTCGTTAAGGAGGGGGGCCGAAAAAAAAATATATCCTTAGAAAAACTCGAAATCGTCAGTAAGACAAGGTAAGTTAAGTACATGCAAAACAGTGTATATTTAAAAAATCTGACGATTTGAGCGGGGCGTAAGGAAATGGGTGAGTCCCAAAGTTTCACAAGAAAAAAGGTAATATTTCGCGAAATGAATGACAGTTCCAAAATTTTAAAAATTCGTGCTCAATATTTTTCTAAAATCTATCGTATGATACCAAACACGACTTCCCACGGAGAGGGGTGAGGGTAAATTTAAAATTTTAATTATTAATCCCTCGCGAAATGAACATCAGACCGAAAAACTGAAAAATACACTTATTCAAACACGACCCCCCACGGAAGTGGGGTGGTCAGTTACTTTAAAATCTTAAATGGGAGCACCCATTTTTTATCGCAGATTTGGATTCCTTACGTAAAAATAAGTAACTTTTATTCGAGACATTTTTTCGAATTATGGATAGATGGTGCTATAATCTAAAAAAACGATTGTTGGAAATGGAAAATTAAATAAAAAAATGGAAAGTCCGCACCAAAATGGAAAACTTTACTTACCTACTTATGTTTTCAATGTTTTATTGTTAGATAAAATGAACTTCCATCAAGTAACGGTCGAATCCATCAATTATTAAAATAAAATATTTAAAAAAATCCCGGGAAATCTGTAAGAACTCCCGGGAATCGAAATTATCATTTTTACCGATTTCCCTGGAAATTTGTCCCGGGAATTTCCCGGGAATATTGCTCTGCACACGTTCCATGTAATTTCTTTTTTATATTTATTTTTCGCGATAACACCACGCTTTTCACTTTCTTAATTTACTAAACAGAGTTTATAACATATGCATAAAGAAACGGATTAATTACCTTACCTTCATGGAAATTAATGTGAAAAACAATAAATCCCTTTAACCCTTTATATCTCTGAAACTACATTAACTCTTAACAGTTATAACGTAATTAGATTGTCGACGTCAACTGTGGTTGTATTCTCTGCGTCTCTTACTAAAACACAATATAGCTATAATTCATAGTTGGCGCATCAAAGTACCTGTGCAGGTATTACATATCTTGCAGCACAGAGAGCAAATCTAAGGAGAGAATACTTGATTAGTCGGTAAAAGGGAAATTGTCAAAGTCGTATGCATGTCTTGTATCTCGAGAAATTCACACGGTTTTCATAATTAAAACTTACGGCTCTGGTTTGTTAGATGTATTATATACAGGGTGTAACAAAAATGCAAGTCATATATCACATATTCTTGGACCTAAAACTAGTTCGATGGAACCTAACTTACCTTAGTACAAATGTGCACAAAAAAAAAGTTACAGCCCTTTAAAGTTACAAAATGGAAATCGATTTTTTCCAATATATCGAAAACTATTAGAGATTTTTTATTGAAAATGGACGTGTGGCATTCTTACGGCAGGAACATCTTAAAAAAAATAAAAGTGAAATTTGTACACCCCATAAAAATTTTATGGGGTCTTGTTCCCCTAACTCCCCCCCCCCCAACGTTTGTGTACCTTCCAATTAAATTATTATTGTGGTACCATTAGATAAACACAATGTTTTTAAAACTTTTTAGAACCAGTTTTTATCGAGATACGGCTGCTTTCTTAATGTTTACATAAAAATTTTAGGGGGTTTTGCTCCTTTAAACCCCCCAAATGTGTGTAGGTTCCAATTAAACTATTATTGTGGTGCCATTAGTTAAACACAGTGTTTCTTAAACTTTTTTGCCTCTTAGTATTTTTTCAAACAGCCACCTTTTATCGAGATGTGGCTTCTTTTTAATATTTTTTAAACATATACCTAAAAATGTAAATTATAAATAAATTTTCAGATTATTGACAGGTATCTCTAATCGTACTTAACCATACACAAATATGTGGTGGATTCGACAAATATTCAAAATATTTCGATAAACACTGGCTTATCAAAAAAGTACTGAGAGGCAAAAAGGTTTTAAAAGCATTGTGTTTAACTAATGGTATCACAATAATAATTTAATTGTAACGTACACAAAAGTTTGGGGGGTTTAAGGAACGAAACCCCCATACAATTTTTATGGGGTGTACAAATTTTACTGTAATTTTTTTTGTAATATTTTACTGTAAGATGTTTCTGCCATACGATTTCCACATGTCCATTTTCAATAAAAAAGCTGTAATCGTTTTCGATATACTAAAATAAAATCGGTTTTAATTTTGTAACTCCAAACGCCTGTAAATTTTTGTATACAGAGTTGGGATAAAGTATGGAACCAAGCAAATATCTTTGAAACGAAAAGAACAATATTTATGAAACTTTGCATGCAAGTACAGTGACGCAAAAGGCATCTGAGGCCATATTTTTTGTCACTACTCCACTTCCGGTTTCACGGGAAATACCCTTAACTTATTTACTTTAAGTGGGACACCCTGTATATTTTTGCAGATTTTAAAATAACTTGTTATTTTTAATTCATACATACCAAGTTTGGAAGAAAAAACTATTAAAACAAGAAATAAATCTCTTTACATTTAAAAAATAGGTTAATTTATTTACGTTAGACCAATGATATTAAAAATAAAAAAAAATAATTTCAAATGTTGAAAATGTTTGCTGTTCACCTCCTGACAACGTGCAAGCCTATAAATAAATTCGTGAGTCACTTTTTGCAAGATTTCTCCACGTATTAGTTCACATTCATCAATTATTATTCTTTGTCTCAAATCCTGCAAGCATGTTGGTTGCCTAACGTAAACACGTAATTTTAGATAACCCAAAGAAAAAAATCTAACGGGTTGAGGTCCGGAGAACGAGCGGGTCACTCTATGAATCCTCTACGTTCAATCCATGGATTTGGAAAATTCACTACCAAAAAATGAAAATTCACCATAACCTATTATCATTAATATTTCAATACGATCTTTTCCACTTAAATGAACCATTTTTAATACAACTTATTTCTGTAAATTAGTTCAATAACAGATTTACCTACTATACTAAATTCAAATAAGTCATGCAGTACATGTAAACAACAATTTTAGTCTACAGTATAGATTATAGATGGTACTCGTTTATTTTCTATTACGTTGTATTAATACAAAAAATTATCTACAGACACTTTTTAACAAATTTTCTCTACCAAATTTAGTATGAATGAATTAAAAATAACAAGTTCTTTTAAAATCCGCAAAAATATTGATGTGATCTTGATTATTGATATGAGATAATATTCTTATATGTTACTTAATTTAATCAATGTATTAATACTAATCCAATTAATTAACCAGATCACATATCAATATGTTTTCAATCTCAGGGCGAATTATAAATTAATTACTTACTTCCGTGGCTTCTAAATATTTCTTAATGGTTCCTAATCGGGATAGAAAAGAAAAGAGTAAAAAAAATACACATATGGGTTACAATTATAATCAAAATATTTTTTTTTTATTTAAAAGGCAACCAATGCTTAATATTTGCTATTTCTTATTATTCTTAAACATAACATTTACAAATGGGAATCTTATTTCCTTTTGGTTTTCAATTGAAAGTTTTTATTAACATTTAACTATTAGGAGTTATTAGGAACAACTCTATTTAAGTTTGATGAAGCTTTTCTGATATTATTGATTATGTTATTCAATTTTTTATGTGGAATTTAATACGAAAAACCCATACATTCATGTCCAAACAAATGAGACTGACCTTTTCCTGGTGAACTGAAAATGTCCTCACACAAAACCCTTTCCTGCTATCCTTGGCTGCGATCAAACCTCGTCCTGGCTTCCAGTGATGTTCTCCTTTGAAAAACTAGCTCGAATAGCTCTCGTTCCTGCTTTTGTCGTGATGCTGTGTTCTACCTTTTTCGAAACTGCTATCAGCTATCGGGACACTCTGGGCTCAAGGAGGTTCTTTTACTCTCGACCTGGCCTACTTCTCGTTCCACGATAGATACTCCACACTCACGGAACTACACCGGCTTTCTCACTCCTCGAACACTACCGTCTACTACTCGACTTCACTTCTCGACAGCTCAAAACATTCTGATCTCTATTTGTCATTCATTCCCCTACTTTCTAAATATCCCTTCCAGATTCACAAATCAAAATTCCACCACCAACTCTCATTCGCAGTATTCCTCAAAACCAATTTTTAAACTTTCTAAATATGCTTAATGGATTTCAAAGAAAATAGTTAATTCCCATTCTAAAATTACTTTCTACTATATACAAATTTTAATGACCTATTCTCTATTTCCACTTAGTCTTATTTAGCATCGGCTAATGATCGATCCTTCCGCGAACAACGATAATGACCTATTAACGATTTCACTTGAGTCTTATTTAATCACTTCTTAAAATTAAATATAACAATTTGTTGTATACAGGTTGTTCTAAATTTATATGCCCGTGGTTGAGAAAATTGAAAATATTTTATATTAAATTGAATTCTGTTTATAATTATCAAATTTTAATTTTCATATCACATAGAAATATAACAAATCCCCGCCTTGTATTCGATAAAATTTATCTGCATTTTTAAATAAATTTTCTCGAGGCAAAACCAACTCCCTGTATATTTCCTTACTTTAATCTACGTCTTATACCCCTTCTTCTTGTATTACTCTAATTAGTCCCACCTGTAGAGTAATTGTTTCCTTTTTTTTAGTGTCCTCATCCTGTGTTAGAGTGTCGGCTATTATGTTGTTTTTCCCTTTTTCCCATATCAATCTTCTGTCTTTTTCCTCAGATTTTTCACATACTTTTACCGTGTATTCTGCATCCTCGTTTTCATATGCCTCCTCTTCAAATGCCACTGTTTCGATCATATCTTTTTCGCTTTCATTTGTTAGCTTTATTTCTTCTTCTCCTGAGCTCATCTCTTCTTTTGAGGAATCCCAGTTTTCTTTTGCTTTTGATACTCTCAATTTTTCTTCTTCTGGGCTCAACTCTTCTTTTGAGGAGCCACAGGTTTCATTTTCTTTTGTCTTTTTCTGACTTTTTCTCCCTTTTCTTCTTTGTCCTTGCTTCGTTGCCAAATTCATTTCCACTGTTTGTTCTTTACCTGATTCGTCCGTATTTTGTTTCTCCTGTTCCTTGTCCTGTTCTTCTTCTTTTTCTTCTGTTAGATTCATCGTATTATTTTTAAAATCTATCACTACATGTTTTTCTGCCAATTCGTCAACTCCTACTATCATGTCATGTGACATGTTTGGCATTATTACACATTGTAGTGCATACATCTTCTTACCCAGTCGTACTATTACTCGTATGCCTTCATTTATAGTTGCCAATGTCCGTTTGTTTGCGCCCACTAAATTTACCCTAGGTATTTTGTAAATTAAATTTGTTAAGTTAACTTCTTCTATTAGTTTTCTGTTGACCAATGTTATTTCAGATCCAGTGTCTATCATAATTTTAATTGGTTTCTCGTTGATAAATCCATCCACAAATTTTAAATTAACTCCATTTTTCTTTTCGTTGTTTCCTGCCAATTTAATAAACTCCTTGGGGTTACAAAAGATTCCTGTTTGATTTTTGGTTTTTAGTGAGCGCCGTCGTGAAAAAACGCCGGTTGCTCATCGTTGTTTATATTTTCGTCATAATGTCTCTCTCCGTCATATTCATTTGTCTGGGTATTATTTACTTCTCTTCTATTTTCTCTTGGTCTGTCGGATCTGTTTCGGTTTTCTCGATATCCCTGTTCATTTTGTCTACCATTATTTCTGTTTTCTTGATTTGAGCGTGTGTTGTTTCTATTCTGGTATTCTCGATTTCTGTCCTCATTCCATTGCCTATTTCTTTGTTCATAATTTCCTCTTCCGTTGTCTCTATTTTCGTTTTTCCTTCTGGGATTAAAATCTCGTCTTGTATAGTCCCTCTTATTTTGATTTCTATCTCTGTAATCCTGTGTTTCTCGGGGCCTGTAATCTTCTCGCGACCTTCTTGATTTTCTTTCTCTTAAACGTGATTCTCTTATTTGTAGGAATTGGCATAAACTATCTATGTCTTTGTAGTTTTGCAATGTGATATGGTCTTCCAGCGTTTCTTTGAAATGTCTTGCAATCAGTTCGACTAATTGTTCCGATGAGTAATTATATTGTAAATGTTTTGCGTTATAGTAAATTTGTAATGCATATGTCCTTTCTGATATACCCATCCTATCATTGTATTTCCCATTTTGCAATTCCTTGTTAATTTCCAATTGTTGGACTTTTCCCCAGAAATAATTCAAAAATTTTTGTTCAAATTGTTGCCAACTGTCAAATTCTTCTTCTTTGCAATCGAACCATAGGCTTGCTTCATATTTTAGATGGTTTCTGATAGTTTCTTTTGCTGTTTCGAAATTTCCGATGTGCTGTATTTTCTTTTTCAGGCTATTTATGAACGGCACTGGGTGTAATATTCTTACATCCCCGCCAAACCTTATCTTCACGTCATCTGTGCTATGTATAACCATTTCTCTTCTTTCTCCTACATTTTGTTGAATATTGATTTCCGCAATCTTTCTTTCCATTTCTTCTCTGATTGCTTGAATAGCGTTTTCAAACTTGTTTTCCAAATTTTCTAGTTCCTTTTTCTGGCAATTCGTTAACTCCTTCATTTTATTTTGAATTTTCATTTCTTGTTCTTTCATGTGGTCCTTCATTCTCATTTCTTGTTTTTGCATGTGATCTTTAATTTTCATTTCATACTTTTCTATGCGTTCCTCTATTTTCTTATTGTTCTCTTCTATCGCTTGTTTTGTTTCCTGTTGATTGTCATCCATTTTTTTCTCCACTTTATCTATTTTCTTTGATGTTTCTTCCTGATTTTTATCCATTGTCCTTTTTGCTTCATCCATTGCTAGTTTTGTTTCCTCCTGATTTTTATCCATTGTCCTTTTTGCTTCATCCATTTTTTGTGACTGGAGTTGCATCAGTTGTAATAGTTTATCTATTCCTGATAATTCTTGCTGTTCTGATGCCATGATTGTCTTGTCTAAAATATCTTCTTGGTCTGAATGTTCTTTTTGTTTTTTGTTGTCCTTGCTTTGGCTTCTTGTCACAGACATTTGTTTTCAAGAAGTACTGTCCCCGCCAAATATGAAATTTTACTAGTATGTTACCAAGACGACTTTTTCTCACCCAAATATTATAAATTGTCAATAAATATATCAAATGTAAATATCGTAAAAATAAAATATTAAATCAGTTATGTAAAATTTGTACCTAAAGAGATCTAAAATTTTATGTTATCAAATGTAAGTATCTCACTTTTTACCACAGGCATATAAATTTTCAAATACCGGCTTTACTCTTTCTATCCTTCAAATTTGCCACTAGAAATACTTTACAATGCTTTCCACGTTGGACGACAGTTGATGTGATCTTGATTATTGATATGAGATAATATTCTTATATGTTACTTAATTTAATCAATGTATTAATACTAATCCAATTAATTAACCAGATCACATATCAATATGTTTTCAATCTCAGGGCGAATTATAAATTAATTACTTACTTCCGTGGCTTCTAAATATTTCTTAATGGTTCCTAGTCGGGATAGAAAAGAAAAGAGTAAAAAAAATACACATATGGGTTACAATTATAATCAAAATATTTTTTTTTTATTTAAAAAGCAACCAATGCTTAATATTTGCTATTTCTTATTATTCTTAAACATAACATTTACAAATGGGAATCTTATTTCCTTTTGGTTTTCAATTGAAAGTTTTTATTAACATTTAACTATTAGGAGTTATTAGGAACAACTCTATTTAAGTTTGATGAAGCTTTTCTGATATTATTGATTATGTTATTCAATTTTTTATGTGGAATTTAATACGAAAAACCCATACATTCATGTCCAAACAAATGAGACTGACCTTTTCCTGGTGAACTGAAAATGTCCTCACACAAAACCCTTTCCTGCTATCCTTGGCTGCGATCAAACCTCGTCCTGGCTTCCAGTGATGTTCTCCTTTGAAAAACTAGCTCGAATAGCTCTCGTTCCTGCTTTTGTCGTGATGCTGTGTTCTACCTTTTTCGAAACTGCTATCAGCTATCGGGACACTCTGGGCTCAAGGAGGTTCTTTTACTCTCGACCTGGCCTACTTCTCGTTCCACGATAGATACTCCACACTCACGGAACTACACCGGCTTTCTCACTCCTCGAACACTACCGTCTACTACTCGACTTCACTTCTCGACAGCTCAAAACATTCTGATCTCTATTTGTCATTAATTCCCCTACTTTCTAAATATCCCTTCCAGATTCACAAATCAAAATTCCACCACCAACTCTCATTCGCAGTATTCCTCAAAACCAATTTTTAAACTTTCTAAATATGCTTAATGGATTTCAAAGAAAATAGTTAATTCCCATTCTAAAATTACTTTCTACTATATACAAATTTTAATGACCTATTCTCTATTTCCACTTAGTCTTATTTAGCATCGGCTAATGATCGATCCTTCCGCGAACAACGATAATGACCTATTAACGATTTCACTTGAGTCTTATTTAATCACTTCTTAAAATTAAATATAACAATTTGTTGTATACAGGTTGTTCTAAATTTATATGCCCGTGGTTGAGAAAATTGAAAATATTTTATATTAAATTGAATTCTGTTTATAATTATCAAATTTTAATTTTCATATCACATAGAAATATAACAATATATAGGGTGTTACATTTAAATTAAATAAGTTAAGGGTATTTCCGGTGAAACCGAAAGTGGAATAGTAACAATAAATATGGCAACAGATGCCTTTTGCGTCACTGTACTTGCATGCAAAGTTTCATAAATATTGTTCTTTTCGTTTCAAAGATATTTGCTTGGTTCCAGACTTTATCCCAACCCAGTGTATGCACATTTGTACTAAGATAAGATAAGTTCAATCGAACTATTTTTGGTCCTAGCATATGTGATTTAATTTATGACCTGCATTTTTGTAACACCCTGTATAATATACTATATTATGTAATACTGTGGATCTTGAATTATCGGGAATTGCGGTCGGTGGCTCAGATTGAAACTATATTCAGTTCTGTTGAATTCGCTATTTCGATGAGTATTTATTTTTCATCTTCAAAGCAATTTAACTCAGATACCTCGTCCAGGAACCGAAGCTTTTCACCTCGCAATTTTTACAGAATGGATCAACTTGCTTGAAAATTTGACAATAAGTAGTGGATAGTCCAAGGAAAAAAATCTATATGATGCCGAAAGGCGCTTTTACCATGGGGGTGGTCCCCACCCCATCTAGGGGATGGAAATTTTTTATTATATTTTGGCCGCAAAAGTTTATAAAACATTCATTCCAAACAAAAAACGTTCTATATATTTTTATGATAAAATTGATAGTTTTCGATTTATTCGCTATCGAAAGTGTTAGTTTAACATCTAAAAAATCAATGTTTTTCGATGGTATACTCATTTACGATTCACTCAATTTAAGCCGTAGAAAAATTTGTGTAAAACCAGGTTATTGGGAATTAAATAACCTACAATTTCATATTTATACATTTTTTCGTATCTCTGATCCTAATCTTTCAATTCTGAAGACAATGACATTTTATTACCAAAATACAAAAGTGGTACTTCGATTTAAACTCCAGTTTTTTTTAAACTAATCATTCTAAGCCAATCAAACTTCTAGAATCTATTAATAATACATAAATCAAGAAGAATGAATAAGGCCAATGACTAAAAACACCGCTAACTTACATTATTATGCTTCCAATTGAATTTCTCCTTTTCTCCTTTTTTTTTTTAAAAACCGGTTTTCTGACCGTAACTTTTTTATTTTTTATCCTATTCTTCGTTTCGCAGTCAATTTGCAGTGCGAGCAGCATATCCCCATATAAAACTTATGGAACCTTGCAGCTCAGTGTTGCCGGTTTTAAGTAGACGAACTTAAATTCCGTCTAAATAGAATACATATATTCCAAAAGTCCAAAACATCTTGATATGAAAATCTGTGGGTTTTATTATTTTTACCTCATTCATAGATAGGTACTACGAAAGATATTTATACGATATGAACGCTGTTTACTTAGAACAGAAAAATATCAATTGCTTAAAATACATCTCTTGGCAACACTATTCTCCGTAAGAGTATGTATTGAAAGGTGACCGTGAAACGGAGATTAGAAAGTTGGTTAAAAAATAATTTTGTAGATTTTTACAAGATCTATAAGGCTATTAATATTAAATCCTTTTAAAATCCTTAGTCACAAAAAATCCTTTTAAAATCCTTAGTCACAAAAACAGGTGACATTGAAAGGGTTGGTAAAGGTGGTTTTTTGCATCTTATTATAAGTTTTAATTGTCAATAGCTCACTCAATTTTTGCCGTAAAAAATTTTTTGCAAACCATGTTTTTGGGAATTAAATAAGTTACAATTTCATATTAAAATATTTTCTCGTATCTCTGATGCTAATCTTTCTATTCTGAAGGAAAGGGCATTTTTAACCAAACTACACAACCTCGTTATTCGCTTTTAACTCAAATTTTTTAAAAACTAACCATTCTAAACCGATCAAACCTCTAGAACCTATTAACAATACATAAATAAAGACGACCTAATCAGGTGAATGACTAATCTTGATTAGGGTGGTGATTAGGGGGTTGTTTCCGATTACTTTTTGCTGAAAAAAATTGGGACTGACATTCTTCTCATTATACGTCACTTATTTTTTGAGCTAGAGACTTTTTTTATTTTTAGAGATAGATAGTTTTGAATACTTTAAATTAGTTTGAACAAGTTATGCTCGAAAAATTCATGGTTTTCCCGTCATTTGACTTTGAAACTACAATATTTAGCATTTGACGAAGAAGAGCTAACATATGATAAAGTATAGCTCGATTGCTATTGGTCTCAAAGAAAATTTAAAAAAAAAAATAAAAAAAGGTAAAAGGGTAAAAGTTTTTTCCACCTACCTCCACCGAAAGTATACTTTTCTGGACCTGATTGTAGGGAGCAAAGTTGTACTTTTCCTCCCTAGGGGGGAAAAGTAAAAGTGACGTCATGGTATTTCACTCATGAAATATAACTCATTGACGCCCTGTACAATATCTATTTTCTATTACGTAAGTATCTATACATTTTAACGTATATTTATAAAACACACTGTATTTTGCAGAATGGTAAAAAACACTAAATTGTTATTTTGATTTAACATTGTTTACATTAATAATTTGACTTATATTTGACAGTTGACAGTTATATTGTACCTACTTGTTAGTTTTAGTTTTAATAAATTTTATTGGTTAGTTACATAAATAAATTAAGTAAAAATAAAAAATGACTTGTTATTAATTTGAGGAAGGTGGAAAAACCATACGTATAACATGCGAGTAAAGTGCCTTTTCCTCCCTTGAATGATTACTGCCCTCCGCTACGCGTCGGGCAGTAAACTTCATTCTCGGGAGGAAAAGTAGCACTTTCCTCCCTTGTTATACAAATAGCTTTGTTTATTTTTTCAAAAGTACGTTTTTGTTAAGTAAAGTTGTTTTGATAAAACAAAAACTTTTTGTTATTAGCAGAAAACTGATTAAAAACATTGATATTTTCGATATAACACATAACACTTTAATAGCGAATAAATCGAAAACTTTTAATTTTATCGAAAAAATGTATAGAACGTCTTTTGCTTACAATGAATATTTTTACCAACTGTTGCGGTCAGAATATAATAAAAAATTTCCACCCCCGAGATGGGGTGGTAACCACCTTCATGGTAAAAACGCCTTTTGACATCCTATAGATTTTGATCCTTGGACTATCCACTACTTATTGTCAAATTGTCAAGCAAATTGATATATTCTGTAAAAATTGCGAGGTTTTGTCCTATTTTATGTTTCATTACTTGGACTAAGAACTAGATAGGTCTTTTTCGCTACAAAGAGTCAGGTATCCTTTGTCACATGTGTAAGGGCTAAACGATGATCCAATATCGAGCCATCTGTTTAATATCCTGTTATTTTTAGACCCTTTTCTTTAGTTCAATAGTTTGCGTCAAATCTTTAGGTGTTAATTTGACTGCCTTTTCTTCAATGCAAATGAATGAAAATTTGCAGATATATGCACTCCCGGGAAGAATACACGAAGAGTTAATAAAATTTTTTTTATTAAATTGTTTAAATAAAAAAACGATTTTAACAGAACACGCCTAAATTCTCTTGTTTTTTTTAAAATGAAGAAACTTGAAACTTTTACAGCTTGTAGCTAATTATATGAACTATACATAATTTCACTTTTTACGTTAATTGTTTACGTTATGTTTCATAAATAAACAATAAAGTTTCAATCTTTTTGCCGATTCTGACTACTTTTCATGTTTGTACATCATATGTTTTCTCTCTCCTCAGTCGTTTCCTCATTGCTGAGTGTCGTGATTCCCTATAATACAAGCAACTATCTCTTTCCATCGGCTTCTGTCCTGAGCTTCCCTCATGGATTCAGAGAATGTTTTTCCACTGCCTTTCTGTACTTGATCCGTCTATCGAGTAGGTGAGCGACCTCTACTTCTGCGCCCTTCAACGTTTCCCGAAATCATAAGTCTCTCAAGATTATCATCACTTCTTCTTGCAATACGGCCGAAAAATTTTAAGACGGTGGAGAGGCAAATAGAGGAAAGTCGAGTATGAATATTAAGCTCTTGGAGGATTGAGTGATTTGTTCTGTGTTCCGTCCATGAGATCCGAAGCATTCTTCTGCAGCACCACACTTCAAAGGCGTCAATCCTTCTTCTGTCGTCCGATTTCATTGTCCATATTTCGGATCCGTAATTAATTATGGGAAAATTTAAGGCACGTACTAATCTTATTTTAGTGTTCTTCGACAAGGAGCGATCTTTCCAGATTTTTGATAATCGACTCATAGCGTTTTTGGCCATGCCTATTCTCCTACGTATTTCTGTTTCACAAAATCCTGTATTACTGATGTAGGATCCTAGATAATTGAACTCGTTAACCACTTCAAACTGGTCTAAGGCTCCTGTTGTCTGAAGTGAATTTGAATAATCTACTATCCTAATTTTTGTTTTTTGTTTATTGATCTTGATACCACATATATTGCTTTCGGCTTCCACTAGCTGCAGCAGGCTAGACATTTCTTCTTCGGATGCAGTTATTAATGTTGTGTCATCTGCATATCTGAGATTTGCGATCTTCTTTCCTGCGATAGAAATACCGCCATTCTAATTGTCGAGTGCTTTTCTCATTATATATTCCCCATAGAAATTAAACAGACTTTGAGATAGAATACATCCTTGTCGGACTCTTCTACCTATTTTAAAAGGATCGGACTTATGGTTTTCAATTCTTATTCTGGTTTCACTGTTCTCATAGAGGCTTTTCACCAGAGCCATTGATTAATAACTACACAGAGTGAGTGGTTTATAATCAATGCCAGAGCTGACAGACGATCATGAACCCCCATCTCATGTAGAACTTTTCACAAAACTGTCCAGTCTACACAGTCAAATGCCTTCTGATAATCCAGAAAACAAATGATCATCGGAATTTTAAATTCTCGTGCTTTCTCAATGAGTTGTCGCATATCAATTTGCTCCCTTGTGCCTCTACCCTTCACGAAGCCTGCCTGTTCTCGTGGTATTTGTCTATCCAGGTATGTCTGCATGCGACACTTGATGATTCTCAACAGAATTTTACTTGGGTGTGAAATTAGTGAGATGGTTCGGTAGTTACTACATTTTGTGGTGTTATATGTTTGTTCAATATCAGATGTCTTATACATATTTTAATAAACATGACGATATATTTTAATGTTTGAAAATTGTAAGACTAAAAAGTAAAAAATAACAAAATATGAAAAATAATTTTTAAGAAACGCTTTTCTGTAGTTACGAATCACTAAAATTAAAAATATTATAAAAAAATGAACTAAAAAGCAAAAAATTAAAAGAGCTGAAAAATTCTAACACATTCGTTAAAGAAAAACGTGGGGCGAAAACCGTTTATTCGATGAAGACCCGCCACGCTTTTCTTTGAAGAATGTGTTACATTTTTTCAATTTTTTTAATTTTTTGCTTATTGTTTAATTTTTGTATAATATTTTTAATTTTAGTCACTCCTAACTACATAAAAGCGTTTCTTAAAAATTTTTTTTCATATTTTTTTAATAATGAATTGTGCTGAAAATGCCTACTTAATTTGAAAATAAAATAATTCTAGCATACTTTAAAAAAAATGTGCTTGAAATATTGATTTCATTCCCTAAGGCCCCCGCTTAAGGATAGCTATGACACGATTTTGATAGGCAATCCATGCTAGAAATATTTATCGATGTATGAAATTTAATAAAAAAATGTTTCATCCTAAAAGCCGATGGGTACAGGTCGACCTATATTCGGATCCCGTACTATGAGTAAGTGACCAAGTTTTTGCTCCGTATATTAGCACTGGACTATCCAGATTTAGCCATAAGAATATTAAAGCCAGATCGTTTTATTTTAAATGAAATATACTATAGCCAGGGAGGTAGTGTCAAATTTGACCGGAGCATTTTAGCATGGCTTCTTTCTTTTTATTTAGTTAGGTATTCCAAAGCTTATTAACAAATGATGTGTCAGCTGGCCCAAAAACCGGGGATTTTAGACAAGAAAAGGTAAAATATGAAACTTGATAGAAAAACGCTACAACTTATGTCAAATATTTATCTACGCGACTTACAATTCTTAATAGCCTTGCTGACTTCTCTCCTAGCTTTCACTCAGGCAATCCGGTTTCAAATCCTGGCGTTGAAATTTTTTTTTGTTTTTAAAATTGACATTTTATTTTGAAAAATAATTATTGTTATAATAAGGGCGTTATTCAGCGGAATACTGGATTTATTGTGTTTTGATTGATTTACACACTTTCGATAGCTATTTTCTATTGGATATATTGCGTTTGGAAGTAATTGGCTGTAACCACTGGATATATTTCATGACACATGACAAAGCTATTTAGTATTAATTTAACTCGCTCCTCATACACACAAACATCTATTTTTATATACCTATTATAGAGAACAGGGAAATATTTAGATTCCTATAAAAAATGGGGGTTGGTGATAGAAAAGTGAAAAATTAGGGTTGTATGTATCTTCTGGTTCTACATCATATTACATTAAGAAAAAACCGTTTGTCCAAAAAATAAAAAAAAAATGTCGGGAGGGGGTGGGGATGGCAACCTTTTTTTCACTTAGATTGGTCGTACTAGCTCAGGAAGCTTCAGGGGTTCATTTGAAACAACTTTGCTTATTAAGGTCAATCATAATATTTATGATCAAATGCATAGTTCTATTTCATAAGTTATATGCATAATTCTATAAAATACATACAGATTTTTTTATATTGTCTCGTATAAATAATACAAACGTGGTATTTTAAAAATAATTATTTTTCAAAATAAAATGTCAATTTTAAAAACAAAAAAAAAATTTCAACGCCAGGATTTGAACCCGGATTGCCCGAGTGAAAGCTAGGAGAGAAGTCAGCAAGGCTACTAAGAGTTGTAAGTCACGTTGATAAATATTTGACATAAGATGTAGCGTTTTTCCATCAAGTTTCTTATTTTACCTTTTCTTGTCTAAAATCCCCGGTTTTGGGCCAGCTGACACATCATTTGTTAATGAGCTTTGGAATACCTAAAGCAGCCATGCTAAAATGCTCCGGTCAAATTTGACACTACCTCCCTGGCTAAGATATAGTTTGGTGATAATAATATTTTTAAGTCGCAAACCTAAATCTCTCCTTTTAATATCATCTTAGTCTGTGACAAATGTACACGGGTTTGCCATAAGTCATTCAATCCTCCGGGACTAGTTCATTACCGCTTTTTATTTCAACTTCATAGAAATCAGCCGGACATACCTATAGCTATAGAACCCTTATCTCGAAGGTGTCACAACTTAATGATTTATGTTCGATCTGATTTCGTTTTCCAATTTCATCAAAATTTTATTCGAGTTTGATAAAACAGTGGCTGCCCTTTCGTAATTACCAGGACCGATCTATCGGTGAGAGAGACAGAAAATAGTGTATACGAATGGAAGAGGTTCTGGGGACGAGGGTTTATATACGGCAGGGTTTTGACGATAGATACCTTCGAACAGCTCCAACATAATATCGTCGAAATTTTTATAAAATGTTTGTGACTAATTTATTACAATAATTAATTAATTAATCACTTAATTAATTCATTCACTTTCACCATTAATTAGATAGTCACCACGGATTCTGCATTCCGACCTATAGAGAATTTTCTCTGTCTGTAACTAGATGTCGCTAACGCGTTAGTACGCATTAAATATTTTATTCATTAGTCCTGTCGCCAGGGGGGGTACAACGGCCTCCTTAATTCAGATGGACTTACCCAAGTTTTTTTTATGTATTTTGACCCGTAGAACACGAATTTGTTGGGTAACAGTTGATCCGGATGTCGATAAGTTTGTTATAAACAAAGAACTTGAGGAATTGCATAACAGCGATTTTTCGCAAAACAAAAAATTTTTTGTATTTTTTGGGTGATTCTCAGCAAAAAATGGTCATAAAAATTTTTGTTGGATAAACGCGGTTGAACTTCCAAAAAATCGAAAAAGTGCAATTTTTAAACCCGAATAACTTTTCTGCATTTTAAAATTCAAGTCAAATTCTATCGGTTTTAATTATTTGCATTGCTAGAAATTAAGTTTTTATTTGTTAAACAAAGCCATAAACACATAGTGTTTCCTGTGCCTTATGCATACGTTTTAATGTACGTAATCTACGTAGAAATAATCTGTATGCGCGCCTACTCGTTCGATTGCAAATGAGAAATGCATTGAATACATCATTCAATCACTATGTGTTTATAGCTTTGTGAAACAATAAAAAGAATAATTTTTAGCAATGAACGTAATCAAAACCGATAGAATTTGACTTGAACTTTCAAATGCGGTAAGCAGGCTTGTTATTTTATTTTTCAATCAAAAGTTATTCGGGTTCAAAAATTGCAATTTTTCGATTTTTTGAAAGTTCAACCGCGTTTATGTCGAAAACTATGCATCCTACGAAAAAACTTGTAAAAACATTTTTTGCTTATAATGACCCAAAAAATACGAAAAAACGTTTTGTTTTGAAAAAAATCGCTGTTATGTGATTCCTCAAGTTCTTTGTTTATAACAATCTTATCGACATCCGGATCGACTGTTACCCAAAAAATTCGTGTTCTACGGGTCAAAATACATAAAGAAAACTTGAGTAAGTCCATCTAAATTAAGGAGGCCGTTGTACCCCCACTGGCGACAGGATTACATTTGTAAAGACTGAAATAGTTTTGTACACATGTATGACTACAGATAAACAGGGACTTTTAAAGTGTGTAAGATATACACTGCGGTGCAAAAAAATCGATTCACTAAAATTTTTATTATTTTTGATGTTTCGAATTTCCTAAACCTATTGTCCGATTTAAGTGATTTTTTTACCACGTTATAGCCTTATTCATTGACAATATCGCTATAATAATACTGTTGCTAGACAGTCAAACTTTCAGTATATACGAATCAAAGTGTCTTTTTTCTCAAAGTTCGCATCACTCTCTGGACTATACTAGCATCTATAAAATACCGAAATTAAAACTCAACTATAGCCTCAGGTTTTCATAACATTTTCTCTTTCGATTCATTAGCTTATGTTAGGTACTTTAACAACTCGCCATGTTCGTCATCAGTACAGGGTATTTCTAAATAAGTGCGACAAATTTTTTAGGTGTAATTTTACATGAGAAATTAATGACAATTTGCTTTATAATCATATGTCCGCAAACGCTTGGTTTCCGAGACACGGGATGTTCAATTTTTTTTACAAACTGACGATTTATTTATTGCTTTAAAACCAGTTGAGATATGCAAATCAAATTTGGTGGCTTGGTGGGCTTTAAGACGTAGTTATTGCATATTTTTTGACATACAATTAAGAATTTAATATTCACCATTGGCGCGGAAACGGATATTATGACCGATAATATTTCCCGTATGCACGCCAATGGTGAATACCAAAATTCTTAATTGTATATCAAAAGATGTGCAATAAATACGTCTTAGAACCCACCAAATTGATTTGCATACAGGGTGGTGAATCGGAAAACGGGCCATAGGAAACTCAATGTAAAATTTTAAACTGTTGAATTCCTGCTTCCCTAATTATGTTACATCAAAAGTCATGAGAAGTTATTTGTAGAGGATTGAAATCTGTATTAAAAACAGAAGATACAATTGTTCTACGATTTAAACACATTCCAAAATTTTGAAAAATATAATGTATTTACCGTAGTAGGTATGTGTGGGCATGGTAGGCCACACGTTACTATTTAACTGACAGTGAGCACACTATTCACTGAAGAAAATATCTTTATTATTAATACTTTCTCCTTAACTGAGGGTATCTGATCAACTTTATTGTGTTTTAAACAATAAATGATAAAATAAATAAAGAAATTGACAGTTCAAATTGTTAATATAATAAATTCATTGTCACCGAATGCAATCTTATACACATTATTGCACTGTGTGTGCCGTAACTTTGGCGTATTTCTCTGAAAATTGTATTATATTTTTACAAAATTTTGAATAATTATTGTTCGTAGAACAATATTAACAGTTGTTTTCAATACAGATTTCAATTCTCTACAAATAGTTTCTTATGACTTTTGATGTAAAATAATTAGGGAAGCAGGAATTCAATACTTTAGAATTTTACATTGAGTTCCCTATGGCCCGTGTTCCAATTCACCACCCGGTATATCAACTGGTTTTAAAGCAATAAATAAATCGTCAGTTTGTAAAAAAAACATTGAACATCTCCTATCTCTGAAACGAAAAGTTTGCGGACATATGATTATAAAGCAAATTCTCATTATTTTATCATGTATAATTACCCCTTAAGGTTTGTCGCACTTATTTAGAAACACCCTCTTCTGATGACGAACATGGCCAGTTGTTAAAGTACCTAACTTTTTTATTATCCAGCATAAGCGAATGAATCGAAAAACTAAATGTTAAAAAAACTTGAGGCTATAGTTGGGTTTTAATTTCAGTATTTTATAAATGCTAGTATAGTCCACAGGGTGATACGAACTTTAAGAAAAAACACAGTTTGATTCATACACCCGGTATACAATGACAGTTTAACGGACCAAATCAGAATTACAAAAAAAGGTGGCCAAATTTTTAGTGGATTGATTTTTTTGCACCGCAGTGTATAGTTCCTAGCTGAGCGCTTTCGGCTTATAAAGCCATCTTCAGAGCTATATTACAATAAAAAGGTCTCTAACGAATAATTTATCTTAGAATTCAAAGATTTAACTTACGTCAAACAGTTCAAATTCCACTATGAAGAGAGATGGATCCCATGTACGATATAAAAATAATTCTTTCTAAGTCGGTTTTGAAATTAGCTGGTATGTTTTTGAAGTTTTACATAAGTCAAAATTCGGCGTTAGATGCAGCCTAATGCATTGAGGAATAAACCAGATATCAATATATAGAAGTTCTCCTTTGTTAGACAGTCTGAGGTATTTTGGGATGTCCACTACCATACTGTAGATTTACAAATGTAAAGACTGAAAGTTTTTGTATACGGGCCATTCCATTTCAAATCACTCAATTTTGGAGCAAAACAAATTTTGGACCTCCGATTTGTCTGAAAATTGGTAAATAGCTTCCACGGGACGTAAAAATAAGATATTTAAGGTCAAAAAATTTTCTTCTTCTTTTTTTCTCAAAATGTTATTTTATGCGATTTTATAGTGATTTGATGTTTATTTATACAAATTTGCATTCTCTATCGTAAAGTATCAATGGAAAACATAATATTTTAATAGAAGGGACTTAAAATAAATGTCATTATATGGCATTATAACAAGTTACTTTGATTCAAAACAAGCTTTTGATCAAATTTTATAGTGTAGAATACGTTAAAATACCGTTTTTTACATTTTTCTCCATTCCCAAAATACATCATAATCGATTTGGCTGAAAATTTGCCCACAGATAGACAAAACATAGGACTTTAAGTGGTGAGAAGGATTTGAATTATATTACAATACCAAAAAAGTTACATGCAATATTATAGTCAAAAATATAGGCGTCTACTGTAAGTACAATTAACTCGAAAATATCGACCTCACGACAAAAATTGTTAAAAAGAAATTGTAATAATTGTAAATACGATTTATTTGGAACAATTTCAGTTCCTACCATTTTTGTCAAAAATTTAAAAATGGCGGAGATATTGAGCAAAACAGGTTCTCCTTTAAAATCAAGATGGCTGCTAACGTAACGGAGGAATTCATTCGTGATTTTAAATTTAGGCTACTACTGACTCCCCTAAAGATCAGAAAAAAAATAAAATTTTGGGCAGCTCTGCATTCAAGGTCAAATGCTATCCCAACTGGACTAATATATACTTTTGAGTCTGATATGACTGCATGTAACTTTTTTGGTATTGTAATATAATTCAAATCCTTCTAACCACTTAAAGTCCTATCTTTTGGCTATCTGTGGGCAAATTTTCAGCCAAATCGATGATAATATATTTTGGGAATGGAGGAAAATGCAAAAACGGTATTTTATCGTTTTTTACACTGTAAAATTTGATCAAAAACTTGTTTTGATTCAAAATAACTTGTTATAATGCCATATAATGACATTTTGAGTCCTTTCTATTAAAATATTTTGCTTTTCATCGATACTTTACGACAGAAAATGCAAATTTGTTTAAATAAACACCAAATCACTGTAAAATCGCATACAATAACATTTTGAGAAAAGAAGATGAAGAAAATTTTTTGACCTTAAATATCTTATTTTTACGTCCCGCAGAAGCTATATACCAATTTTCAGACAAATCGGAAATCCAAAATTTTTTGCCTGAGTGATTTGACATGGAATGTACACTTATGACTACAGGAAAACAGGGAGAAGTGTGCTTTTTAAGTGTGTAAAATAAATAATTTCTAGCTGAGCGTTTTCGGCTTATAAAGCCATCTTCAGAGCTATGCTACAATAAAAAGGTCTCTAATGAATAGTTGATTTTGGAATTCAAAGGTCTAACTTACGTCAAAAAGTTCAAAATACCGCTATGAAGGGAGATTTTGAACTTTTTGACGTAAGTTAAACTTTTGAATTCTAAGATCAGTTATTCATTAGAGACCTTTTTATTGTAGCATAGCTCTGAAGATGGCTTTATAAGCCGAAATCGCTCAGCTAGGAATTATTTATTTTACACACTTAAAAAGTACACTTCTCCCTGTTTATCTGTTTTATTCATTTGCCAAGTGGGACAGCCAGAGTTAGTCCGGTTCGGGATACACCACAGGTGGCTCTGAAGACGATGAAAAGTAGAAACCTAGGTCAGCCGATGGTGGTGACCCGCGCGAATCGAATTAAATGTAAAGCTGTCTTTGCTTAATTAATTTTCCTAAATTCACTTTCGACCTATTTTTCAGATAATTATATCGGCAATTATTCAAAATAAAAAAAACATGAAAATTTTTTCTTTAAGAAACGCTTTTCTTTAGTTACGAGTGACAAAAATTAAAAACATACAAAAATCAACTGGAATGCAAAAAAAAATAAATAAAGTCAAATTCGAAGGATTATTCAAAAGAAAAACTGTTACACAGATTAAATATACAAAAATCTCACACATTCGTTATAGACCAGAACGGATCTGTGAAAAAAAACGTCTATTTTTGGATGTGCGAGGTGGCATTCGGATTTTTGCAGATAAAGTTAGGTGACAACTTCAACAATAATAATTGACTTATGCTCCTTCTAAAATATGCCCGGAACATTAATAAAAAAATTAAAATATTTAAAAATTTCCAAAAACATCGATTTTTTTCTACTTTCTTTGCTTATAACTTTAAAAAGATTCATTTTGGAACAAAGTGGTAGGGAAATAAAATAAAGATAATTGAATTTTGTAGGTATAATAAACGACTGGTTAAAAATGTCTTAAATTGTTACCCTTTCTGTAAAATAACAATAAATACAAACTAAGGGGTCAAAATAGGACTGTTTTTATTCAATGGTTTTCAACCACTTTGGTTGCATTTAGACCTTTCGTAATTCGCTTAGAAAATTATTACATAACCTAAATCGTTCACCATATTTCATTAAAGTCGATTTGATAGATTTTGCAGAATAATTTTGCAATCTAAAATTTGTAAAAAAATTAAAATCTTTTAAAAACTTTCTGAAGAAAAAGTAGACCATTTAAAAGTTTGCTAATTGTTTTACATATATATGGAGGTTCTTTATCTATCTAATACACTTTACAGAATTAAAATCGGATTATTTAAGCGGCCTCAGCACTGTTTTAAAATTATAAAACATTTTTTGGCTTATAAACAAATACAGTAAGGACGTTTGAGTGTGCATAAATTCATTTTCTCGAGAATAGGCGTCTCTGGAGGTAAATCCCGAAATAGGTCAATTTTTATTTTTAAATTCTAATTTTTTGTTATATATATCATAGTAGTGATGTCATCCATCTGGGAGTGATGACGTAATCGATGATTTTTTAAATGAGAATAGATGCCGTGTGATAGCTCAATCGAAAGCCTATTTAATTTTGTATTCACTAATATAAACATTAACACAATTATTTATAAAAAGTTTGAATTAAATTTTTTTTTAATTAAATTATTCCAATATTTAGATTATGTCATCACACCCAGATGGATGACGTCACTAGTATGTTATTTATGACAAAATATTATAATTTAAAAATGAAAATCGATCTGTTTCGGTATTTATCTCCAGAGTCGTCAATTCTCAAGAAAATAAATTTATTCCAACTCAAATGTCCTCACCGTATTTGTTTATAAGCCAAAACATTGTTTATAACTTTAAAACAGTGCTGAGGACGCTTAAATAATCCGATTTTAATTCTGTAAAGTGTATTAGATAGGTAGAGAACCTCGTTATATGTAAACAAATTAGCAAACTTCTAAATGGGCTACTTTTTTTCAAAAAGTTTCTAAAAAATTTGAACTTAAAAAAAATTAGATTGCAAAATTATTATGCAAAATCTATTAGGTTAAATTTAATGAAATTTGGTGGACGGTTTAAGTATGTTGTAAGAATTTTTTAAGCGTATTATAAGGGTTCTAAGTGCAACCAAAGTAATTAAAAAACATTGAATACAAACAATCTTTTTTGCCCCCTAATTTTCTATTTGTTGCCATTTTGCATAAAGGGTAATAATGTAAGACATTTTAAACCAGTTGCATATTATACAAAATTCAATTATCTTTATTTTCTTTCTTTAAGGATTTTGTTCCAAAATGAATCGTTTTAAAGGTATAAGCAATGAAAATAGAAAAAAGTCGACAGTTTTCGAATTTTTTAAATATTTAAATTTTTTTATTAATGTTCCAGGCACATTTAAGAATGAACATAGGTCAATTATAATTATTAAAGTTGTCACCTAGCTTTATCTGCAAAAATCCGAATACCACCTCTAGACCAATCAAGTTGGTAAAAAATAAGCCGTTTTTCGACATAATTGAAAAGACGAGGTTTGACAGTTTAAATGTGTAGTATGAGATGTTACAAAAAGGCTATCATCTTGGGATTCATCAATTTTTTAGTGGAACATTTTTTAAATTAACAATCAAAACGTCAAACTTAGTTTTTTGCTGATAACTTAAAAACTTGTTTACTTACAAATTTCACGTCCACAGGTAACTTTTTCAGAAAAAAAAGATACATCGAATGAAATACACCAAATTAAAATCGATTAATAAACAAAAAAGTTATTGCAAAACGGACGATAAAATCACTGTTTTTGAATATTGTTAATAACAATTTTATTGTTGATTAAAATATGTTTAAATATACCTAAACTTGAGGTCATTATGGTGTTTTAATGGTGTGCAAAAAATGGTCCAGATCTGTTAAGTAGTTTTTGCAAAATTTAATTTGTTTATAAAATTTTTTGAAAAACGAGCCAAGTTCTGAGGCTGGTCCAGTTAATATGGCTGAATGTCTCTCAATAATCAGGGACTCATTTCCTTCGTTAAGATGTATACTAATACCCTATGAAAAAAAAGTAAAAAAAATTACATGTACGTACACAAAATTATTTGTTAATAAATAGCAGTTTTTAAGCTTATAAACAATTACAATAATTTCGTAGAAATTAGATCAAATTAAATGGCAATAAAAATACTGAAAGCTGGTTAAAATACACAACTTATAAAAAAATTTTTAGGTCCTACGACCCTTGGGGTCTGAGATAGCTCCTTTTTTGAAAAAATCACTGTTACGTTAATTAACAACACTAAGATCTGAAATTAACCAATCTTTTATAAGAAAAGTCAAAGTTTTTAAGAAGTTTTTTGCAAGAAAAAATGTTAAAAATTGTTTAAACAGTATTTTTATAAAGAAAGAGTATTTTGCGTTCCGATTAAAGTAAAAAAAAATGATGGGCGCAGCCGAATGAGAATAAATTCGCGGACTAGCATTCGCTAGCCCTAGACCGTTGCAGCCCATTTTTTTAACATTGACAGTATACCGGATTTGAAGCTTAATATTATATTTATATATTTTGGTAGAAACTTGATTTTTATGAATATTATTATGTTGCACATTTATTTAGTAAAATTAGATTTTAAATAAATGAATTTAAAAAATAACAATAAAAAGGCCACAAAGTCAAAATATGCAACAGAAAAAAAGTTACGCGACCTTATAGACGAGTGGTACTCCCCCCCCCCAAACCCCAAAAAAAAACGCTCATTTCTCGAGATATCAACCACGGTGTGGTGAAAGGCTAATTTTGGTCTTACTTTATACTTTTGATGGTGCTGAAAACGAAAATGAGTTTTATTTTGAATTTTAGATGGGGAAACATTGTCAAAATCGCAATTTTACCCTAAAGATAAAAAAAATGAAATCACGTTTTTCTTAAAATTAAAAGTTACACCACTTTTTTCTATAAAACATTTTGTTCTCTGTACTCTAGATTTTAACTTAAAATTAATTAAACAGCTAAATTTCAAATTTTGTTAGTCAACTTTTGCGATTAAACTTTGCAATTCAAGAATCTGCACCTTTTACTTCACACAATTTATAACTTTCTTTATGGCAAGACAGAAATATTGAAGCAGGTCCCATTGTCTTCAGAAAGGTGAGAAATATATACTATAAAAATATCAGAAAAAAATATTACAATGGAACAGAGTTGTAGGAAATTAAACTCAAAAAAACGTGATTTTTTTTTATTTTTAGGGTAAAGTTGCGATTTTGATAATATTTCCTCACGTAAAATTCAAAACAACCCTAATTTAAGTTTTCAGCACCATCAAAAATATGAGGTATGACCAAAATTAGTATCAGTATCTCGAGAAATAAGCTTTTTTTGGGGTGTGCCGCTCGTCTATAAAGTTACATAACATTTTTCCTGTTGCATATTTTAAATTAAATTTTTTTGGAAAACTTCTTCATGAATTATATTTTATTTCTGTGTTAATTAAAATTATAAACTAAAAAGTTTGTCACTAAACTTTTTTAAGTAAACATAAATCTAACGAAATCTGACGACAAAATGTTTAAAAATTAACAACTTCTCTTTTAACGTGTTGAGTCATTTTGGACAAATCTCATTGTTATTTAAATGCTTCAACGATAACACAGTAAAATTTTCAAAAGGAAATATTTACAGCGACCAAAAATACAGTGCGTTAAAATTGAAAAATCATCAAAATTTATTTTTCACATTTTTGCATAAAATTTGATTTTTGAACATGTTCCATTAATTCTAGAAAAAAATTAACTCCATATTCGGATTCAGAGACCTCGAAAACATAAGGAATGACGAAAATTTGTCATTCACCTTAAAGTGGATTTTTGTGATCGGGATAACGTAATTTTAATTCACACCGCGCCCACTATTCAGTCAGTCGACTACGCCCGCTATTTTTTACTTTAGTCGGAACGCAAAATACTCTGTGTTTATAACACTCCTATTTAAACAATTTTCAACATTTTTTCTTACTAAAAACTTTGTTAAAAACTTTGAATTTTCTTATAAAACATTGGTTAATTTCAGCTCTTAGTGTTGTTAATTAACGTAACAGTGATTTTTTCAAAAAAAGGGGCTATCTCAGACCCCAAGGGTCGTAGAACCTAAAAAATTTTTTTGAAAGTTTTGTATTTTAATTAGATTTCCGTATTTTTATTGCCTTTTAATTTGATCTAATTTCTACGAAATTATTGTAATTGTTTATAAGCTTAAAAACTGCTATTTATTAACAAATAATTTTGTGTACGTATATGTAATTTTTATTTACTTTTTTTTTTCATAAGCTGTTAGTATACATCTTAATGAAGGAAATGAGCCCCGGATTATTGAGACACATTCAGCGATATTAACTGGACCAGCCTCAGAAATTAGCTCGTTTTTCAAAAAATTTTATAAACAAATTCAATTTTACGAAAACTATTTAACAGATCTGGACCATTTTTTGCACACCATTCAAACACCATAACACAACTAATAGAACTGATAAAAGAATCTCTAAAAGTAGAAAGTAAAATCCGGATACAAAACGAACTAACGGAAACAATAGATGTGAAAAAGGGACTACGCCAGGGAGACGCTCTATCATGCATCTTGTTCAACATTGTACTCGAGAAAATAATGAGGGACACAACAGTCAATACTCGAGGAACAATAATTAATAAAAGCGTGCAAATACTAGCATTTGCAGATGATGTTGACATAATCACAAGTTCAAGAAGAGAAATGATAGAGGCATTCAATCAAATAGAACGAGCTGCACAAAATAGTGGCCTGAAAATCAACCAGAACAAAACAAAATATATGCAGGTAAGTAAAAACACAGAAATAAGGCAGCCACAAAATATAACAATAGGAGAATACAACATTGAGGGGGTAAAAAACTTTACATACTTGGGATCCCTAGTCACATCTGATAATAACGTAGCAGAGGAAGTGAAGAGGCGAACATTTATTGCCAATAAAAGTTATCATGGCTTAATTCGGCAACTAAGATCAGACAACGTCGCAAGGAAAACAAAATGCCAAATATACAAAACCCTAATAAGACCGGTACTCACATACGGCTCAGAAACCTGGACACTCACTAAAAGAGAGGAAACATTGCTAGCCACCTTTGAAAGAAAAATCTTGCGACACATATATAAGGGCACAAAAGAAAATGGAATTTGGCGAAGAAGGTACAACTTTGAACTATACGAAATATACCAGGATCCAGATATCATAACATTCATTAAAATAGGACGGCTGCGTTGGATGGGACATGTAGAAAGAATGGAAGAATGCGAAATACCAAACAAAATATTCAAACAGATGCCAGTAGGAAAAAGAACAAGAGGAAGACCGAAGCTGAGATATTTAGAACAAATAGAAAATGATATAAAAACCTTAAAAATAAAAAACTGGAGAAAAAAAGCACGAAACAGATCAGAGTGGAGAAGAGTCCTGGAACAGGCCAATACCCAGAAAGGGCTGTCGAGCCAATGATGATGATGATGATGATGATTCAAACACCATAGTGCCCTCAATTTTGGGTATATTAAAACGTATTTTAACAAACAATAAAATTGTTATTAACTATATTTAAAAACAGTGATTTTGTCATCCGTTTTGCAATAACTTTTTTGTTTATTAACCGATTTTTATTTAGTGTATCTCATTCGATGTATCTTTTTTTTCTGAGAAAGTTACCTGTGGACGTCAAATTTCTAAATAAACAAGTTTTTAAGTTATGAGTAAAAAACTAAGTTTGACGTTTTGATTGTTTATTTAAAAAATGTTCCACTAAAAAATTGATGAATCCAAAGATGGTAGTCTTTTTGTAATATCTCATACTACACATTTCAACTGTCAAACCTCGTCTTTTCCGTTATGTCTAGTAAAAACCTAACTTGATTGGCCTACTCTCACATCCACCTCAAAACAGTTCCGCCTTTGTCTATTAAAAAATTGAAAATATCTAACACATTCGTTAAAGAGAAGCGTGGGGCTAGTCTTCATCGAATAAACGGTTTAAGGATGTTACTTTTTTTACTTTTCGCGTCCCACGCTTTTGCTTTTTTTTTAGTTTTAGTCTTACACTTTCTAAGATTAAAATATATCATGATTAAAAAAACTATTGTATAATTATAGACACATTTTTTTCATTTACGAATATTTCAATATTTGATACATACATTGAACATTTTCTGTAATTTCTTCATACTTTTCTTAGATCAAAATCATTAGTTACACATATTACAGTTTTCGCAGTCTTTCCATCTCTTCTAATGCTTTACTATTGCACAGAGTAGTCCCTGTTAATTTCTCGCGAAATACGAATTCTAATATTAATTGTAGCACGAAACGTCTCTGCTGGTGGTTTTCTAAAACTACGTTAAAAACACGAATTTTTTGAATTCGAGTTTTGGTTGAAGTTTTGTTTCGCATCCAATTTTATAATTTGACACGAATAAGCGCCGATGTTTACATAAACAAAGATATGAGCGTTCAAAATCTTCGCGGCTTAGGATGTTTATAGACATGATGTACAAACATGAAATGAAAAGTTGTCGGAATCGGCAAAAAATTTGAAACTGTATTGTTTATTTATGAAGCATAACTAAAAACAATTATATTAAGCTATATAATTAGCTACAATCTGTCAAAGTTTCAAGTTTCTACATTGTAAAAACAAAAGAATTTAAGTATTTTTCATTAAAATCGTTTTTTATATAAATAAACAATTAACAAACATAAAAAAATATTTTTACTGATTATGCGTGTACTGTTTCCGAGAATGCATATTTCTGCAAATTTTCATTCATTTACATTGAAGAAAAGGGAGTCAAATTCACGCCTAAAATTTGACCCAAACGATTGAACTTAAAAAAACGCTTAAAAAAATGTATTAAAAAAATTGATATTACAACACATTAACGACATACTCCACAGTAGCTAATGATCCACTGTAGTGAACTGGTCATACGACACAACTAGCAGAGCGCATTGTATATTGTTAAGCTGTGTTTTTGTCTTTTGTTTTTGGTTAGTTCAATTATTTAATTATAAGTGCGTGAGAATAGTGTAACCCCCTAATGGGGGAAGTTAACACCCGAAGTCACCTTTAGGTCACCTGTAAGTCGTGACGGTGATGGTAGTGATATTGGTGAAAGTAGCAAACCCATGCTTATAGACGCAGATAGAAGTCCGCCCGAGGTCAACAGAAATCGGCCTGCTACCAGAGAGGAAAAACTTTTCGATATCAACAAAACCGATAAGTATAATTTACAAAATATAAATATTTATATTCAAAGAGTTAATATTGAGGGTAATGTGGGAAATCATTGAAAAATAGAGAAAGTTCATTCAATTTCCATCGGCTTCTGGAATTATAATCTATGCGAAAAGAGCTTTTCTATTACCAAGGTATTTAATTATTGATAAACAATTATTTATCAAAAATTTTAGTTGAAAATTAAAGATTTTGTTGTACAAACCCGCATTTTACGGGGAAAATTTTCGTCGAAGTAAATCGGGAAAAACACGTCTCTATGCTAAATTTAATTACGGTGAATTTTTATTTGAGTGTTTTTGGTGTAAAGTTAAAATCTTTGCAATCATAGAGCAAAAATTGAAAAAGACACGATTTTCTGGCGCCATTTTGTTTATAAAAAAAGTAGCACACTATCTGCGAACTTTGCATACCTATATTATTAATATATACAATCAAGAGATTCGACTCCAGCAATAAAATTGCTGGTAAATAACTTTTCCTTGTATTTTGCTAATTAGCCCAAAGTACGAAGTGATTCACGAACTATTGTATCCGGTCTGAACACAGGTTTACATTGGGAAAAAAAGTGCACCAGTTTTATTTGACGGGAAATGAACTTCCTGGAGAATTTATATTCTTTATAAATTTTCTGTCGTAACCCATCTTAACACGAACCCCGTTGAGGAGCCGCATTGTCCGGGAAATCAGAGTTTCAGTCGAGATTTCCTAAGTTATAGCCTATAAAGTTCGAGGGAAGTGAAAACAGGGAGACGAATACCCTCTAAATATTAATGAGTTCTGCAAAGTTTGGTTACACATTATCTGGGCTGTAGTAGTGGTAGTTTTGTCAAGTTTTGTTATTGGCTGTTCATTGTCTGTCACTATTTTCGAATTAACGGTTTATTGATGGCACGGACGCATCGCTGAACACACAGGAGGACTTTGTAGATGCACAATGAGAAGATGGTCTAAAATTAATTGAAGCGTTACAAATATAAGGACAATATAAATAATTTAGAAAGAAATTATTTATTTTAAATTGAGCTTTTATTAAAAGCTTTTATTAAAAGATTTTTGGAAAAGAAGAGGAAGGTTTAGTCCGTCCGCTATAACTTTTCCCATGCGGTACGATTCATTTTCAATCAAATTAAGTCAAAACATAAATTGAAACGAACGTCGATGTGTATATATGTTACAGTTCGAGTTGATTCTCAGTTAGAGTTGACTCCAACTCCAACTAGTTGGAGTTAACTCCAACTGAAACGAGCAGTAAAAGTTGATTTTAAAAATTTAAATCAACTTTTACTAGTTGGACTTGACTTTTCCTGGATCGATTCAGTAAATGTTGATTATACGAGAATCTCAAGTGCATTTTTGATGAGTGTGCGTTTCTTTGTTTTGACCGTTTCAACTACTTATTAGTAGAGTCTGTTACGTCGCCCCCGTTAGGTAAATTATTCTGATTCGATTTTTTGCACAAACTTACTCAAAGATATACATCCGTATAACAATCCTTATAACAAATACACAGGGTGTCACGCGGTACCGCGGTCGAAAAATTGTTTAACAAATTTTTGTTAACCAAATTCACAAAAATAATTTTTATCTACTCTATCTCATATTATGTAAAGAAGCGGTCCTCAATCTGTGTTACATGTACCACTGGTGGTACATATCATTCTTTGCGGTGGTACACAAAACACACAAAAACTTAAAATAGTAGTACGTAGTAAGTCTTGATTATACAATCTAAAAATATAGAAATATAATAACAGAAACTTTAGATGGTACATGACTCAAAAAGATTGAGAACCGCTGATGTAAAGGCTTTACTGTGTGAAAATTGTAAATATAGTTAGCAGTACATGAAGGGTTTAAAGTATGTCTGAAGTAACAATGTATCTTAAATGGGTTTTACTTTTTCGCACTGTTTTTAGCACACTTTCATATAATTAAACATCCTTAACTTTCGCCTTCGGGAGGAAATCAGACACGCCCTTGCAACGGCAACTGAAATGCTCACAAAACAGCGACCACGGAAGCAAAGATGGATGACAGAGGAAATATTGGATTTAT
The DNA here is from genome assembly GCF_917563875.1 of Diabrotica virgifera virgifera. Taxonomy (NCBI): domain Eukaryota; kingdom Metazoa; phylum Arthropoda; class Insecta; order Coleoptera; family Chrysomelidae; genus Diabrotica; species Diabrotica virgifera. The sequence goes on along the minus strand of NC_065451.1, from coordinate 46,355,413 downwards.
TGGATGAAAGAAGAAAATGCAAACAGCACAAAGCAATGTACAAAGTATTAAATAGAACCATTAAACAAAAAATAAAAATTGCAAAAGAAAAATGGATAAAAGAACAATGTGAAGAAATCGAAAACTTATATAAAAAACATGATGACTTCCATCTCTATAAGAAACTCAAGGAATTCACAGGCACGACATACTCACAAGGACCAAATAATCTAATCAACGCAGAAGGTAAACTGATTTCAAGCCCTGAAGAACAAATAAGCATGTGGGAAGACTATATAAAGGAACTCTTCTATGACATCAGAAAACCTCCTACATTAAATACCGGAAACGACAAAGGTCTTCCAATACTGAAGTCCGAACTGGAATATGCTCTACGTCAACTAAAAAACAACAAATCTGTAGGAAAAGATGAAATACCAGCTGATCTATTGAAGTTAATCAACGAGGAAAACTTAGACCTTCTTCTTGGACTATTTAATAATGTTTACAATACAGGGACTATCCCTAAAATATGGCTTGAATCAGTCTTCATACCACTGCCTAAAAAGAAGAACGCCAAATTATGCCAGGACTTCCGCCTTATAAGTCTATTAAATAACATTCTGAAGCTTTTCTTGCGTATCATACAGAACAGAATATATTATAAAAAATGTGACGAGGTCACCGGTCAAGAACAATTTGGCTTCAGGAAAGGTATGGGGACACGAGAAGCAATATTCTGTCTTCGAACTCTGGCACAAAGATACAAAGATCAGCAAGCAGACCTTTTTATTTGTTTCATAGATTTTGAGAAAGCGTTCGATAGGGTGAAGCACAAGACCTTGATAGAAAAATTGATCGACATCGGAGTCGACAAAAGAGATTCTAAAATTATAGAGGCTATTTATTGGAATCAGACAGCAATCATAAAGACCAATGGTAATACGTCAAGACCGATTGAAATACAATGAGGTGTTAGACAGGGTTGTGTGCTATCACCCATACTTTTAACCTCTACTCTGAGGTAATATTTGCGAACTCTTTATCGCACTCTTCAGAAGGAATCAGAATAAACGGTCAGAGAGTAAATAACATCCGATATGCAGACGACACAGTATTAATGACTGATTCGGACCATAGTCTGCAGATACTGTTGGATAGGGATAGTTAAGAAACTCTCAGTAACTACTGAGAACGGGTTACTAATCGCGGCAAGTAAAGTAACATTCTTCTTTCAATACAACAAAGTGTTACTTTACTGCTGAAAATTAGTGCAAATGAGTACAATAATGAATGATTTTAGTGACGTTTGGCGATAAACAATGATTTTAAACAAATTCGCAATAATAATTTTTTCACTTCGTACAAATTTTTTTTAGATATTTGGGGCTTTTTTCTCTAAAATTGACTGTTGTCGAGTTATTAGCGACTTAAAATTTGAAAAACGCCAAAATAACCATTTTCAAGGTTTAATAACTAGGTTAAAGATAATTATTGTGAAAGTCGAGCGAGCGGCCGAGGAGTAACGGCATAATCGCTGGCCTCATACGCCAGTGCACGTGGGTTCGAGCCCTGCCAAAGACAAACCATTTTCATTTACAATAATGACACGAGCCGTCTCACCGTGCCTCGGAGAGCACGTTAAGCCGTCGGTCCCCCTGGGCTAGTGTACATCGACACTAGTTACTTGAAACAGGGTTAAAGATGTAATTGGCGCCGGAACTGTCCGAAAGGCAAAAATGCTATACGATATTATATATTATGAAAGTCAGAAACTAAAAAAAATCAAAGATTTAAGCTACCTTTATAAGATCCTCAAGAGATTTTTGTCATTATTTCATTAATAAGATATTATTAACGAACGAGATATTATTATTTCATTAGGAACGAATTGGAAATATGTTGCTCAGGATAGAGACCGATGGAAGGAGTTGGGAGAGGCCTATGTCCAAACGTGGACGATAGAAGGCTAAGAAGAAGAAGAAGAAGATATTATTTTTAATTATCAACAATGAGCGCTAAGCGTGTATTGAGGCGGCCGTCAATGTGAGTGCGAGTGAGATTCACCATTGGACGGCCGTAATGGTGCATCTCTTTAGCACTCACCATTCTTCTTCTTCTTGTGCCACTCCTATCGGAGATTGGAAATCATCAAGGCTACCCTGACTTTATTTACAGCTGACCTAAAAAGTTCATTAGTGGTGCAGCCAAACCACTCTCTCAAATTCCGCATCCACGACATTCTTCTACGGCCTGGATTCCGTTTTCCTTCTATTTTTCCTTGCATTACATTTTGAAGTAATGCGTATTTATGACCTCTCATCAGGTGACCCAAATACTCGAGTTTTCTTCGTTTTATTGTTAACAAAATTTCTGGGTCTCTTCCTATCCTTCGTATTACTTCAAGATTTGTGATTCTTTCAACCCAACTTATCTTCAGCATTCGACGGTAGCACCACATCTCGAAACTTTCAATATTTTTTATGTTGTTCTGTTTGAGAGTCCAGGCCTCTACACCGTACTCACCATTGACAGCCGCCTAATACGCACTTAGCGCTCATTGTTAATAATTAAAGATAACAGCTTAGTAATAAAATAGTGACAAACATTTCTGCTGGATCTTGTAGAGAAGGCTATAAACTTTGATTTGGTCACTTTCTGACTTTCATAATAATGGATTTTAACCGAGTTATTAAGCCTTGAAAATGGCTATTTTCGCATTTTTCAAATTTTAAATCGCGTATAACTCGACAACAATCAATTTTAGAGAAAAATCACAAAATACCTTTTTTTGCTCAGAATAACCCAAATGATCTAAAAAAAATTATTCGAAGTGAAAAAATTATTTTTCTGAATTTGTCTAAAAACATTGTTTAAACAATTTATCGATCAAGGTACTGCCTGGCACCCAGTAGATTTGTTATAAGGACTTCTTTTTGAGTAAGTTTGTGCAAAAAATTCGAATCGGAGTAATTTACCTAACGGAGGCGACGATACAGCCTATACTAATTTGAACATATTCAGTAACATTTAATTTCTAGAATCGGCTGTTTGTGTGAATCAGAATCAACTTTTACTAAATGGCATTGGGAAGAGTATACTTTTCCTAGTTGGAGTCTACTTTTACTAGTAAATGTTAAATATAAATCTTCATTTTATATTTATAATCAACTTTTCCTGAAACCAGCCGTTAGAGTTGACTCCAACTAGTTGGAGTCAACTCCAACTAGATAATCAACTTGAACTGTAACATATACATTCAGTGGCGTGCTGGCCATAGAAATGAAACCGTGCAATCACCGAGAGGCTGCGGCCTCTTGAGGCCGGTCAAATAAGTTTTTTTCACAAAAAATTTTAGATGTAACTAAAATTAATAATTTGTTATCCTATCATACTTGCGACTGCAATTAAGGAAGAACTCGTCGATTTTTATGATAAATGGAATGTATAGGATTTTACAAAATACTGAAAGTATAGAAGATCGAGTTAATGATGAATATGTTCAGTCTACAGAAAATATTAAGGATTAAGTGATAATGAACATGAAGTAAAAAGTAACAAATGACAATGATGATGACACCGTGAAAACTTCACCTCCGTGTGGTACTAAAAAGGGTAAAGATTTTGTAGCTGGCCCTGTTTTGCATGAGTACAACTTATATCAGTGTACTTATCCAAATTTATTTTATTTTATTAACAAACTCTTTCAGTGACACAAGTAGGTATCTCGTGAAAGCTTTTCGACGTTGGATGACATAAAAAATCGATTAAGAAGTATTTTAACACAAGATCACGTGGAAACATTTTTATGCTATTAGCGACTATTGAAAAAAAAAGCTTTGTATGAGCTTAAAAATGGTGAAATAATCGAAAAGTTTGCTCAAAACACTACTTTAATGCGGAAATTATTGATCGAGAGTTAATTATTTTATAAAATAATTGCAAAATAATGTTTAGATCATTTCGTTGTATTAACACTTAAATATTGTTAAATTAAAGTGTTTGTACTGCAGGTAGGTACTTGTATTTGTACTCTCTTGTATAATTATTGATTTACCTACTAAAATTCAACTAAATACTTACATAATTGAAAAATTCTCAAAATTTTATTTTACTTTTACCTTAATAGCGGATAGAGCGTAGGCGCAAAATTTCAAAACAGTGCTTTTTAAATGCATTCATTTTTTCATTTTTCGAATCCTAAAAAAACTCATAAATATTTTTAAAAAATTGGAACGGAGAATGAAAGATTACATTATTATCCAGAGCCGAAAGCCACTGAAAATTTCTGTTTATTTTAACAAGTTACAGGGGTGAAAAGAAAGTGAAAATTGAGTGTGATTTTTAATTTCAAATATTTCATTCAAAAGAAACCTTTGGTGTATTCTGAGGAACTTTCTGCCATCGGTAATAATGTAATCTTTCATTCTGCATTTAAATTTTTTAAAAATATTTATTAGTTTTCTCAAGATTCGAAAAAAAAATGCATTGACCCGAAATTTTGCGCGTACACTCTTAATTACATTAAATTCGTATAGGTATATTTGTTCAGCAAATTATGGTTTCTGCCTTACTGCAAACAATATTGCCATACCTGTGAAAATATTTATTATTTGTAAGATTGCTTATTCTTATATCAAAAACAGCAAATTTAAAGAAAAATCATTGAATTCTAAGTTTTATGTTTGATTTAAAAATAATTTATACTTTTGTATTTTTGTTTTATAACTAACGAATAAAAAATCCTGATAATAGAAGGTAAAATGAAGATAAGAGGCCGCTTTTCTATAAAATCACTGGGCCGCTTGAAATGTTCCAGCACGCCACTGTATACATTTTGTATCCTGTATACTGTATACTACATACATCGGCGTACGTTTCACTTTCTGTTTTGACTTAATTTGATTGAAAATGAATCGTACCGCATGGGAAAAGTTATAGCGGACGGACTATATCTAATTAAGCAGTGAGGCTTAAAGCTATACAATATAACTTATTTAGTAAACGTGTAAAAAGCTTAATAATCTTTACCTACTATTTTTACTACAAAAACAAGCTTACGTCATTAAAGAGTTCCGATGTTAAGGCATTGTCAAAACATTAGAATATGACTTTTCACAACGGCCATATTTCTTGTACAGTGAGAAGCTAGACCACATTACTTGTCAGAGATATTTTTCTTTGTTTTTATTGACTGTACAAATAATTGTTATTTCTGAAACAGTTCGTGAAGTATGCTTTTTGCAAACGCACGCGATGTTTAGAGCACGAGCGACAACGGAGCGAGTGCTATACATCAAGTTAGCTCGCAAAAATTACTTCACGCACAGTTTTATAATATATTTTATCTACGATGAACAGATAAAAAAACTGTAACTCTTCGTCACTGGAATTTATTTCTATTCTACAATTTTTAGAACTTTGACATTTAAAAATTCTAACTTCTTTCAAACCACAAAACTGTCAAACTTTTGTCGTAATATATTGCTCATTATGTCATCACCATGACAACGCGAAAGTTAAGGATATTGGATTATATTAAAGTGTGTCAAAAACAGTGCGAAAAAGTAAGTCCCATTTAATGTACATTGTTACTTCACTAGGGCAGTCAATGAGGGTATGTGGCTCCGAATTCCATCCTACTATATCGATTTACGTGATATTTTCACAGTAAGTAGGGAATAGCCCAAGAAACAAAGTCTACCCTATGCCGATGTGTGCTTTTGTCTTGAGGGCGGTTCCCACCCCTTCTCGGAGGTGGAACATTTTTTGCTTAAATAGCTACGGAATAACTACGGAAGTTAAAAAAATAAGATCCAATTATTGAGCCTATTTTTAAATTTTCTTAAAAATCTTCCTATTTCTCCATGTAACTCGAAAATGGTAAAAGATGCCAAAAAAAAAGATACTACACAAAAATATAGGTTTCCTCTAGATAAACATTTTGATTTTATTTTTTATAACAGTATCTCTTATCATGTTCAAGTTACATGGAGAAAAAGGAAGATTTTTAAGAAAATTTAAATATGCGCTCTATAATTTGATCTTATTTTTTTCAAAAACCATTCATTTTAAACCCGCTCAACTTTTTGAACAAAAAAATAACACTATAGTAAAATGTATTGTAGAAGGAAAGCGATACATTTAAATTCTTGTGGATGAGGGGTTAAATATACTTCTCAATTTTTTTCTTAAAATTAGTTGGTCATCATTTTTTGCAGCATATCTCGCTTAGTTTGAATGTAATCGACATTTAATATTGCTTATTTGAAAGCACTTTTCAAGCCCAATAAAAGGTACTGGTAGCATTATACACCTAAAATCGACCGTTTCTCTGTTATTTCAAGTTGAATGCACTGCTTTGAGCATGCACCAAAAAAACAAACTTTGTTTACCTATCATATCTCTTTTTATGTTATAACTAGAGGATTGAAGAAGGAACGAATGTCTTTGTTTTTTTTATGAGCTACAAAAATGTTTTATATAATTTTTTTTAGTTAGTTGCATGGTTTTTAAGGTATTCGCAAAAAACCGTTTGAAAAGGTGTTATATTTCAATGAAAATGGCCGATTTTCAACCACGAATAACTCAAAAAGTATTGAGTTTTCGAAAAAAAATTATAGAACAGTTTTTGCTTAGAATTAGGTTCGCTAGCAACTTTCGTAGTTGTTTAACCAAAAAATTTTCCACCCCCGAGAAGGGGTGGGAACCGCCTCCAAGACAAAAGCACACATCGGCATAAGGTAGACTTTGAATGAGATATTTTCAGGCTATTCCTAAAATTTCATTAAAATCCATGCAGTAGGATAGAATTCGGAGGTAATAACCTGTTCTTGCTCTCATGGACTGCCCTACACGCACACTTTAAACACTTCACGCACTGCTGTCTATAATGACAGTTTTCACAAACTAAAAACTTATACATAATATGACATAGAGCACATATAATTATTTATTCTAATTAATGATGTCAATCGCTTTTCATTATTAGCCAAAATATAATAATATACACTCTGGACCAAAATTAACGGGCCACTTTAAAAATGGGTCATTTTTGATGTCTTATATCTCCTAAACCTGTTGTCCGATTTAAGTGATTTTTTTAATATGTTATAGCCTAATTCCTTGACAATATTGTTATAATAATATTGTTGCTAAACAGGTAAATTTTCATTGTATACCGGGTGTACCAATTAAACAGTGTTTTTTTCTTAAAGTTTGCATCACCCTGTGGAATATTCTAGCATTTATAAAATATTGAAATTAAAACCTAACTATAGCCCCATGTTTTCTCAGCATTCTGTTTTTTTATTCATTCGCTTATGTTGGATAATAAAAAAGTTAGGTAGTTTAACAACTAGCCATGTTTTTCATTAATACAGACGAATTAACTCACCAGCAAAATTAACCCCGCCACCTTTATTATTGTTTTCTTTACATTATCTGTGACAGTTTGTTTCCTAAATTTGTGTCATTGAAAGATTTTTGACATATAGTCGTTGTACGACATTGTTGGAAATCTGTTTCCGTGTTAACAATTCTTGAACAATCCCTGTAATTTCATATCATTGTGAGCGAATATTGTTTAAGTTAAAATTTTAGTGCTTATTTATTGTTTGTGATTTTAAAAATGCCACTCGCTCCAACAGATGCTGCTAGGGCAGTGTCTTTAGTTGATGCTGGTTAGAGTCAACGTCATATCGCCCGTACGCTCGATTTATCCAGAACTACGGTACAAAATGCCATCAGACGATTTCGGGAGACAGGATCGTACAACCGCAGGCCAGGTCAAGGCCGACAACGATGCACTTCAGTTCGAGATGACCGCTTCATTGCCACCACAGTATTGAGAAATCGCTTTTGCACCGCTCCTGAAGCTCGTAGGTCTCTTTTTGAGGTGAGAAACGTTAGTGTGAGTAGACAAACGATTAGAAGAAGACTGTCAGAAATAAACTTGAGGGCTTTCCGTCCAGATCGCGCACCCCAACTGCTCCCACAACACCGTAGTGCTAGACTTCATTTTGCTAACTGAACTATGGCGGAATGGAAGAATATACTGTTCTCAGATGAGAGCAGAATAGCCATAAAAGGTCCAGATGGACGCCAACGTGTCTATAGGCGTCAAAATGAAAAGTTTGCTCCATGCGCTATAACCGAAACAGTGGCTTACCGAGGAGGGTCAATAATGATGTGGGGAGGTATTCCTTACGAAGCGCGTACTGATCTTGTTGTGTTCGGTAGAGGCAGTGTGAATGCCCAAGTATACGTGCAAGTAGTTCTCCAAAACCATGTCATGCCTTTTGCACCATTCATTGGTGGTAACTTCAGACTAATGCATGACAATGCACGTTGCCATACAGCAAGATCTACCAGTGAGTACCTTAATGAAGTCGGGATTCAAGTTCTACCATGGCCAGCACACAGTCCCGATCTTAACCCAATTGAGCATATCTGGGGCAACCTCAAAAGACGGGTAAGAGCGAGAGTACCAGCCCCTGCATCCCTTGAAGAGCTGAAGACAACTGCGGTAGAGGAGTCGCAAAATATCCCCCAATCTGATATCCAGGATATCATGAATGGATTGCCAAACCGGCTCCAAGAAGTCCTAAGGGCTAGAGGCGACAACACTCATTATTGATACCAATTTTTTTTTTTTTTTCAATTAGACTTTTATTTCCATAATATTGTTAATTTGAATTTTCTTCGAAGATTTTTTTCATTGGATTTTTGCTGTAACAAACGACTTTTTTCAAACAAATTATTATTTCTCTTCCGCGGAGGTAGTTTTCACCGTATCCTTCATAAAATGTGGTCCAAGGTAAACAATTTCTGCAAATTGAAAGAAATACAAGGTGGGCGGTTAATTTTGTAGGTGAGTTTATTTATTACTTTAAAACCGGTTGAGACATGCACATGAAATTTGGTGGGTTTTAAGATGTAGTTATTGCACATTTTTTGGCATACAATTAGGCTTTTAATATTCATCATTGGTGCCCATACGGCTAATATGAGCCATCATATTACCCATATGGGCGCCAATGGTGAAAATTAAATTCTTTATTGTATGTCAAAGAATATGCAATACACTCAAAAAAATTTAGTTCGTAATATTGATTAACAGTGATTATTGAATAGTATTTCGTTGTCACAACAATTTAATTTGTTGTTTCAACGAACTTTTAGACATTGACGAATGTACTTGGTTATTGCCACAATGATTGAATAATAATTGTGAGAATAACTAGAGTACATTAATCAATAACACTCAATTTATTCAGCCAATAACTTAGTTTCGTATATTTAATAAATACTGTTAATTGTGGCAGCAACTCACGTTCTTGATTTCGTAGATGACAAGCAATTACCTTGGTTTATCGTGACAACGTACAGATTTCATTAAAACAATGTACAAATGTTGTTAATATAGAGTAATATATGATTATTGAATAGATGTACACTGATTGTTGTGCCAACGAATGCATTAATCAATCTACTACTGCCTTTAATTCCCACAAACAATGCGTTAATTGTGACAATAATCGTGGTTGTTGAGACAATAAATGTTTTGCTTGACCATTTGAAATGTAACGGCTTTTTCTTATCGTGATACCCCTAGCTTCTCTGTGTTACCATTGTTTAAAAAAGAGTTCTTTGTTAAACAATGCTGTTACCTCTACCGAAGTGCCGAAAAATAATTGCATTTTGTTTCCAAGTGTAGTCCGTAGTAGAAGGAAGATAAGGATAAGATATTACTTATTTTTTATATTTGAATAAAAGTAAGTTTTTTCTGATAAGGTAAATACGGGAGAACATTCTAATTAAAAATAAACTTGTCAGTGTCTTATGTTTGTAAGTGTTTACTTTTAATATTGTCTTGTGATGTTATTTATAAGATGAACTAAAAATTAATTTTCGAATCCTGAATGAAAAAAATAATTAGTATTTTTGAAAATTTAAACGCAGAATAAAATATTACAGTATTATCGAGGGTCTGACGTCCCTGAGAACTTCTATAATGATTATTTTAATAAGTCACAGGGGTGAAAAAGAGAAAATTTAGTATGATTTTTTTATTTCAAATATGCTATTCAAAAGAAACTTTTTGTTTATTCTAGGGGACTTTCAGCCCTCAGTAATAATGTAGTCTTTTATTCTGCGGTTAAATTTTTCAAAAATACTTATTAGTTTTCTCAGGATTCCAAAAAAATGAATGCGTTTAAAAATAATTCGATCGAAATTTTGCCCCTGGGCTCTCAAAAATGATTAAAGTGTTATACATTTTTGAAATCACCATTTCAAACACTTTTAAATGAGCTGTCACATGATGTACTTTCCCATTAAAAAAATCAAAGTTACGCTTGTCACCTGAAGAGGGATCGTGTAAAGTTCGAAACATTGATGTTATAATATACTTTGATAATTTTTAAATCGACCTGTCTGAGCGTTTTGCTTATAAAGGTTAAGGACAAAAAAGGGGATTTAAAAAATTATTATTAATCAATTAATATAATAAATTGGGCTAATGCATTCAGTAATTATTAATATAAAATACGTTCATAGTAGGAATGAACGAAACTGATTGTAACAATGAATAGAATTGCTTGTAAGAATAACCGTATTTATTGTGCCAATGAACGGAATTAATTGTAACAATAAACGGAAATAATTGTAGAAATAAACGGAATACGTTAGGAGAAATAACACTGTTATTGGCACAACGAATGGTCTTCGTCGGTCAATTAACGACGTTGTTGTTTCAATAAATAGTGTTCGTTGACTCAATGAACAGAGTTCGTAATATCAATAAAGTGAGATTATGGTATACATAATGAATGTTCGTCCATTCAATAAACGTAATACATTGGCTCAACTAACGAAAATAATGAATTGATGAACATCGCTTTGTTGTTCCAATAAAACCAAGAATTGGACAAATTTTAAGAATTGCGTTTGTTGTCTGAATTAACATTTTTATTGATATTACGTACCTTTTTCGTTGAGTGTAACTACGTCATAAAACCCACTAAATTGCATTTGCATACCTCAACCAGTTTTAAAATAATAAATAAATCGTCAGTTTGTCAAAAAAATTGCAACACCTTCTATCTCGGAAACGAAGCATTTGCGGACATAAGATTATAAAGCAAACTTTCATTATTTTTTCATGCAGAATTACTCCTTAAAATTTTCCAAAATTTTTTAAAAGCACCCTGTATTAATAAAAAACATGTCTAGTTGTTGAAGCACCTAACTTTTTTATTATCCAACTTAAGCGAATCAATCAAAAAACAAAATGTTGAGAAAGCATGAGGCTATAGTTAGGTTTTAATTTCAGTATTCTACAAATGCTAGAATATTCCACAGGGTGATGCAAACTTTAAGAAAAAAACACAGTTTGATTCGTACACCCGGTATACAATGAAAATCTACCTGTTTAGCAACAATATTATTATAACGATATTGTCAAGGAATAAGGCTATAACATATTAAAAAATCGCTTAAATCAGATAACAGGTTTAGGAGAAATAAGACATCAAAAATGACCTATTTTTAAGGTGGCCCGTTAATTTTGGCCCAGAGTGTATTATGCTGATATATATTAATCCAACAACAATATTTTAGTGTATATCCAAAAAAATAGGTCATTTAATATTTTAAAGCTAAAAATGACAGATGGACAAGCCCAATAATAAAAAGGTCACAAAAATCACCAGAATCATCTTCATCTTTATTTGACCATGTCAGCCTTCGACGGTAATCTAATAATCAGTATCAGACTGATACTGATTATTATTTATCCATTTTCTTATATAAATCCAAACTAAAAATTTAAAAATTAAAGGAATACGCGGAGCGAATATACAGAGTGGGCAAAGAAAAAACAGTCCAACTCGATATTTGGCAGTATTTTATTAGATTTTAAGGAAATGACGAGACAGGTCGATTTTGATCTTAGAGGGACACATTTTTACGGTACAAACATCTGTCATTTGTCAACCCCCTTCTTTCCACATTCTCCACCCTTATTTTTAAATAGGGAATAAAGGTAGTGTGCTAGCTCATTTGAAAGATTACTCAATTTTCTATTCAATATTATTGACATTGACATAATTATTTATACAGGGTGTCCAAGAAAAATTATTTTGAATTAAATTAATTGACACAAAAAGAAGAATGTTTGTAGTTTATTTAACTCAAAATACATTCTACGGCTGACAGAAAACAGAAAAAAATGTTAATTACTAAATAAACATTGTTTGTTGCTTAAATTAAATATTCAACCTACCAAGAGTCAGATGGGTGGCAGCTTGAACATTGAAATTAAGCAAAAAGCAATGTTTATTTATCAAAAAATATTTTTTTCTGTTTTGAGACAGCAATAGAATGTATTTTGAATTAAAGAATTTACATACATTCTTCTTTTTGTGTCAATTAATTTAACTTAAAATTTTTTTTCTTGGACACCATGTATACACAATTATGTTAATGTTTATATTACTGAATAGAGAATTGAAAAATTTTCAAATGAGCTAGCACACAAGCCCTATTCCCTATTTAAAAATAAGTGGTGGGGGAAGTGGAAGGGAGATCTAAAATCGACCTGTTTCGTCATTTTCTTAAAATCTAATAAATACTAGTTACTCTTGAGTATTTACTCTTGATCTTTATTCATTAATCACGTTTTAAGTTATTTATTCTTGTACTTACAATTATTCTGTAAATATCTCTATATTATCTCTCTATATTGTTTTCGGCCAGTCGCTATAATATGCAAAATATGTGCAACAATTAACACAATCGAGTTGGTCTGTTTTCTTTGGCCCACTCTGTATAAATGAATAATTTATATTACAAACCGCTGACACCAAATACCAAATAGGGCGATTTTTCGTCCCACATTCAATGCTCTTACTTTTGGTTTTACAGTAATCTCTTAATTTTTAGAAATAACAAACAGATTTGGGGATTTACTTTTTAAGCTTATAAAAGGTGCTACGAGGACTACCTCGTAAGTAGACTAAAAACAAAAATGTTAACGGCCATATACAACCTCCTGTGAAAATTCGCCCCCTGGTATTAGGATGGGTAATTAATTATATTCGAACTACGAAGTACAGCTTGTCAAATATACACGGTGATACTTGTCCGTATTGATATTAAACTCCACCTACGATGCGCAGTCAACAGAAAAATATAATTCACCGAATGTGTTCTCACTTATTTTTCTACGTAAGTGGTAGGGATGGCGGTTTTTGACAAAACACCGGTTTTCGGTTATACCGGTTTTTTTTGCTTACTGTTTACTAGCGGTTATAACCGGCCAAAAAACCGGTTTTTGGAAAAACCGGTTTTCGGTTTTTTTAATCCAATAGGTTACAAAGTTACATTTACAATACACTTTAGTTTGCGATACTCCATTCGACTCGATATTATTATGATCAAAATTAATACATACTATCGAAAGAACATGTATTACTTTTATTAACACGTTTGTATATTTGTAGAATAGGTACATTTTAACTCATTTAATACTTCCTGTATGAGTGTATCGTTTTGAAAACGTAGCGAAATTCTTGGAGATTCGTATTCGTAATCAGTAATTCCATATTCATAGTCAGAGCATTATTTTTGGTAATCAGAAAAAGTCATTCACCCACTTTCAATGTCAAGAGTTAAGTGTGAAAAATAGATGATGTTTGCGTCTAATTCAACCAGATCACTTCTTATGTAAATATAATGATTACAAATACCTTTTCAAGGAAATATTATAATAAAACTTAATAATTGTTTCTAGCTGATCTGAGATTGCACTTTCAGTTTGCTTCTGTATTTTATAAAATAAAATAAAATTTGAATTATGATTTTGTTTGGAATAATTACTTGAGAATAATAGTTATTATTGGGATCCAAAATAATACCTAACCTAATCCTAATCACCGTAAAAACCTAATAACCGGTTTTTACTTTAAAAAGAAAAAACCGGTTATAACCGGGACAAAAAACAACCGGTAAAACCGGTTATTGCGAAGCAAAAAAACCGGTTTTAGGTTTAAACCGGTAGGTTTTTCCCATCCCTAGTAAGTGGACAATATCGCCAATTCAGTATCACCGTACATTTGACAAAGCTCTACAAACGAAATTAGTCCAAGCTGTGGGTGAAAAATAGGTCGATTTCAGGATATAATTCAGGAAATTTTTGAAACCTATCAGGTGTTGTAAAAGACGATGGAAGGAATAACTTATACTAAAATGCAACCAAAATTTTCAGGAGCTTTTTTTAGTATGACGTTTTTCATTTGGTAATTTGAAATTTTTAAAGATTTTTAATTTTGCTGCTCAGGATATTCATTTTAGAGAAAAACTTTTCAATAGAAAATTGAAGTTTAAGCTATTACAAGTTTAATTTAGTTAATAAATTATTGCAAAACAGCCTGCGAAAGATCGAAAATGGCCGTTTTTTGCAATTGCATTATTTGTTGTAAAAATAACTTTTATTTATTTTTTAAGGCTTTAAAATAAAGATCGGTCAATACCAAACATAAAATTTTTTTTATAGAGCCCGATTGGTAAACTTTTTGCTTAGATATTATAACTTGTTTATCCCAAGGTGTCAAATGTCGAAGGATATAACTTTTTGAAAAATAACCGTAGATAGTTAATCCAAGATCCACTCTCCTTCTATAGACTTACATTTTTATATTCTGATGTAAATAAATGCGTAAAACATTTTTTTCAAACTCTTATTTCGGGTTTGAAAATAAGGAGATTGCTTAGAATTACACGTTTTATCCATTTCCTAACTTATTTTAAACGTATATTTTTTCACCCCTTCTAAGGGGTGAAGGTCACCCCCAGGGCAAATACACACAGAGGCCCAATACAATTTTTATTTTTAGACATTTATCTATGTGTTCTTTCAAGTCAATCCAAGCGGTGCTTTAAAATTTGGAGCAAAAACCGTGATTCAATGTAGTATAAGTTGCTAAGGGCAACCGACAAAATAAATCACATTCGTATAAAAAATAAATCTCCACTGCACTTTAAAAATCATTTTTAATAATTAAATGTAATTTTCGTTTAAAATAATTTTTATTTTTTAAGATAATAAAAGTCGTTCGTTAGTTGACGACTGTGAAATAATTTCTTAATTGTTCTAAATAAAGTCACTACGATTTCAAAAAACAAAAGCAATTATCTCGGCTTCAATTGGTCGTAGAAAATTTTTATTTTGTTTTGAATCTTTATTTTGTCTTCAACAACAATAATCTGCAAGTTAGAAACTCATAGAATGTACAGGGGCGGCTTCAGTTCTAAATGTTAATAACGAAATTTGCCCTCTTATTTTCAAACCCAAAATAAGAGGTTGAAAAAGGATTTACGCATTTATTTACATCAGAATATGAAAATATAAGTTTTTAGAAGGAGAGAGGATCTTGGATTAACTCTCTACGATTTTTTTTTTCAAAAAGTTATAGCCTTTGACATTTGACCACTTGGGATAAACCAGTTATAATATCTAAGCAACAAGTTAACCAATCGGGCTCTATAAATTTTTTTTATGTTTGGTATTGAAAGATATTCATTTTAAAGCCTTAAAAAATAAATAAAATTAATTTTTACAATAAGTAATGAAATTGCAAAAAAACGGCCATTTTGGACTTTTCGCAGGCTGTTTCGCAATAACGTATTAACAAAATTAAATTTGTTATAGTTCAAATTGTAGGTTTTTTAATTCACTATAATTTTCTGTTTAAAAGTTTTTCTCTAAAATGAATATCCTAAGCTGCAGAATTAAAAATCTTTAAAATTGCAAATTTGACAAATGAAAAACGTCATAAATAAAAAAGCTCCTGAAATTTTTGGTTACATTTTAGTATAAGTTATTCCTGGCATCGTCCTTTACAACACCTGATAGGTTTCAAAAATTCCTAAATTATATCACGTTTTTTCACCCACAGCCTGGAGTAAATTATTACATTTCAAGAAGAGGAAACGAAATATAATCGGTTTCGCTTTATGCAAGGCAGATGTTATTTTCATTATAACGCAGTTGAAAGAAAAATACTGGAATAAAAAAGCAAACGTGTAAAAATATGAAAATATCAGCCCAAAAAACAAAAAGTTTAGTGTGTAATAGCTAAAGAATCAATAAGGTGAAAATTGGAATTAGACAATCAATGTTGTTCTGAAGCTATTTTCTTGTGGCATTTTTATAATCAAGTATATTCAAATGGGAAATAAGCCACAATTTTACCTAAAAATGATTTTATTAACGTTTCGGCGCCCAAGTCGTGTGTCGTTGTCAAAATATAAAATAATACTAAATAAACAAAAATGTTGTTGCTTAGTAAAAAATTCTTCTAATAATTTATTTAATCTGACTCATTTATATCGGCAATTCAGACACGTATTATACATTTCAAAGTAGACGACTTTAAAATGATATTGCCAATATTGATGAGTTGCGTTCCTGGGACGACTTTACTAAAAGATAGTTCATTCGATTACATGAAATCAATCCCAACTCAAGAATATCCGCCACAAAAAATCATAGCATGTGATCTGTCTTTAAAAAGACAACCAAATGCAACGGTGGCACTGAAATTCTCGCGTTAGAGATTCCATAGTAAATCACGAGGGAAAACCAGGAAAAACCTCGTGATACTATCCCGACATCGTAAGTATTTGGGTTTACATTTAGTTTACTCTCAAAACTAATACCAAATTCTGACTTGATATTTTAAATTTTAAATAATACTTAAATATTGGCAATATCATTTTAAAGTCGTCTACTTTGAAATGTATAATACGTGTCTGAATTGCCGATATAAATGAGTCAGATTAAATAAATTATTAGAAGAATTTTTTACTAAGCAACAACATTTTTGTTTATTTAGTATTATTTTATATTTTGACAACGACACCCGACTTGGACGTCGAAACGTTAATAAAATCATTTTTAGGTAAAATTATGGCTTATTTCCCATTTGAATATACTTGATTAGACAATCAAATTATACAACAAGTACTTAATGACTTCAAAATACCTGGGAATTAATCTATCAGCCGACAACAATATCGAAGAAGAGGTAAAAGAGCAAATAGTTAAAGCCAGTAGAACGGCCGGATGCATAAACGACACAATTTGGAAAAACAAACACATAAAATTAGAAACAAAGTCCCGAATATATCTCAGTTATGAGGCCAGTTAAGAATTAGACGGCCGAAACAAGACCAGATACAAGCAAAACACGAAGACACCTGGACAGGACAGGGTACGAAGTGAGAAAATCAGGCGCAGATGTAGGGTAGACAATATAAATACCTGGGTAGTGAAGAGAAAATTAGAGTGGAATGAGCACATAAGCAGGATGTCTGAATCAAGGATAGTAAGAATAGCCAGGGACAAGTCACCGTTAGGCAGAAAAAGTATAGGACGCCCAAGGAAAAGATGGAATGACAATGTAGGGGCGCAGAATAAAAGGCACCGTTGAAGAAAAACAGGCAGTATTGCCCATATAAAAGAAGAAGAAAAAGAAGAAGAAGCAAACGTTCATGTAATATTCATTGATCGTGAGAAATAATACGATAGTGTTCCCTGATACGTGGGAATCCAATAAGAAAGGAGTCACCGGTGTACAAGAATTCATCTGTACTCATTAGATATCTTTTAAAAACACCCTTTAATTATCTACGCTAATTTCTTTCGGTTATTTAAATGTCATCATAAACAATTCCAACCTTCTTTCGTTACATAAACATTGTTGACCTAGATCGTGAGGTGTAATTATACATACAGCCACTAAAAACACTTTTCAGGGTCGACGCTGACTTTGCACTTTTAAATATATTTATACAACCAAAACATAATAAGGGAATCCTCATTACACATTCCACATTCGTCATTCTATTTTATTAGATGTAAGATTATTCACATTAAAAGATAGTGTCATCTACACTCCGCGAGACGACGTTACGTAGGTTGCTACCAGCTTGTAGACATGCGAGTATAATAAAACAACTTCAACAGTGAAACGACTATTAATCATTCCACCCCTCGGATAAGGGTTAACCACCCTTACCGGGAGAAGATAGCCCTAGTAATCCTGGACTATCATATGGCGATCCTACCAGGATCATATGGCGATCTAGACCAGACGAGACCTGATGGATCAAGAATGGGAGGAAAGTCATCAAAAGACGAAGTCCAAGAAAATGGAGTGGTGAACAGCAATTTCATCGTCAAAAACAAAGACGTTAAGCTGGACACAGAGGTAAAGGTACTTCTTTATATCATCACGACGGTTCTGATCATGAGACTGGCATGGTCACTATGGAAAGCCCACCGCAGGAGCCTCAAGAGAAACATTCATCGAGGATTGGCGAGATCTACAGCAAACATAGACGTTTAAAGTGGTGAGTCTATATTTTGTTCTTATGGTATTTCCACGATATTTCTTAACAAATGAATGATATAGCAGTAATGTAAGGTATATTTCTAGTATTTTTAACTATTTATTTTTAATTATCTTTATGGGTATTATTGGAATTTTTTTTAACACATATTAAAGTTATTCACATGGCATATTACCATTATTATTTGAGGTATATATTATTTATATTATTTATTACGAGGGTACATTTTTGCAATTTTTTTTATGATTTTAATATTTGCTATCGTAAATATACACTATCAATATAAATATACGATATAAATATATAACAAATATACGCTATATGCATAATACATTTACATTATTATTGTAACTACTTATTTACAAGGGTTAATATAACGTTATTTATTTTTGAACTATTATTTATTATTACAATTTTTTTTTACATATTTTTACCATATATTGACGTATTATTTTATCTCGTTATTTTTTACTATATATCTATATACCACATATCTATATACATCGTAAGACTATCGAATTTATATTTTCGCTAAGAAGTGCAGGAACTGAGGATAGAAAATTATGTATAAATGAGTAGCAACAAAGTTACTTGGGAAGATTTTGTCAAAATAGTTGAGGAACTTGCACAAGAAGTAGGAAGACAGAGCAGAAGGGTCTTAAAGAAAAAAGTACCGAAATCTAAGGACATACAGGAAGAAGTAACGACACAGCTAATTAAATCCTATAACAAGTTCACGCACTTAACTAAGAAAAACTGGAAAGCACTTTCGGACAAACAGAGGGAAGCGTGCAACAAATATTTTGGAAAAATCAGAGACAAAGTTATACGCTCATTTCAAGCAGTAAATGTAAGAACAGTGGTTCCAAATTCAATACATCAACCAATCGACGAGGAAGTTGAAGAGGAACAAAGCGACGAGGAAGTAGAAGAAGGAAAAAGCGACGAGGAAGTAGAAGAAGAAATAATTAACGACGAAATAAAAGAGGAAAAAGGTGACATAAAACAAGATATAACAATATTAAACATGGCTCTGACAATCAATGAATTTTTGAATATCGCAAGCAAGATATTGCCCAACGAGTTCGATGGAAGCGCAGGGAAATTACAACCATTTTTGGACGCATTAGAACTACTTGAAAAATTGGCAGAAGGTCATGAAGACACAGCTGTAACGCTAATAAAAACACGACTTACCAATAAGGCTAGGAACTTAATAACCACGGAAGATACGATTCCACGGATAGCTGAAGCACTGAATAAAGAACTAAGAGGTGATAATCCGAAGAATTTAATAGCCAAATTAGCCAAGAAAAGGCAAGGGCATAGAGATGCAGCAGTGTACGCATCTGAAGTGGAAGAGTTAGCAGAACAGTTAAAAGTAGCATACATAGCGGAAGGAATGCCACTGGAATTAGCGAAGAAATATACGACGGAAACAGTAGTAACAACAATGAAACGAAACGTTAATGCAGAGAAAGCTAAGCTAATACTGGAAGCAGGTAACTTTACATCACCGCAGGAAGTAGTATCTAAATTTTTATCGATCGATACGACTGAAGAAAATGCACAAGGAAGAGTCTTAAATTATAGGACAAACTACGAGAATAGGAGAGGACAGCAGCAATACAGAAGAGGATACCATAACAAATATGACAGAGGAAGAAGAAATAACTTCGGACAACGGAACGAAGGAGAAGCAACGGACAATCAACGAAATTATTCGAACAGAAGATACAGACAATTTAACAATCAAACATACAGAGGAAACCAGAGAGGAGGACGTAACAGGAACATAAGGTTACTAGAGATAGAGGACAGTCAATAAGAACAAGAAAACCAGCAGTTGGGGTTTTGAATGAACAAGAAGTTGGAAGCACACAGGCAGAAATAAAATATAACATTTACAACTTCGACCTGAAAACACAAGCACCTTTATCATAGACACAGGAGCTGATATTTCAATACTAAAATGTTCACAAGATTTTATGAAGAAACAGGTGAAACCAAACACAAAGGCGAAAATAAAAGGAGTCACTAAAGGAGAGTTGCAAACAATGGGAGAAGTTGAGACAACACCAGAAGTAAAAGGAACTCGATTCGAACACATCTTTCAATTGGTAGAACCTAACTTTCCAATTCCAACAGACGGAATCATTGGGAGATACTTTATTTCTAACTTTCAATGTATACTGGACTACGCAAACCTTAAAATGCACATTAAAGAGGACAACGATTGTTACATTAGTACGAAAATTCTGGATAATATAGATAATGACACCATAATAATACCACCCCGATGTGAAATTTACAGAATAGTCAAAATTTTTCAAACGCTAAGGAACGACAGGATAGTGGAGCAACAAGAAATACAACCAGGAATATTCATAGCAAGAGCAATTATTTCAAGTAATAATCCATACATCAAAATTTTGAACACAACATACGAAACAGTAAATGTAGAGGCAAGCACAATCAGGACGTTGGACATTAAACTATTCAATATATATAGACTAGTCAACGACAGCAAGGATAGGAAAAAAGAATTACGAGAATCACTGAAATTAGACATACCAGAATATATACGAGATAACTTAGTATCGTTATGCGAAGAATATGCAGACATATTCGCCCTAAGGCATGATATGTTAACCTGTAACAATTTCTACGAACAGAAACTAAGAGTTAAAGACCAAACTCCGGTATATATCAAGAATTATAGGACACCTCATGCGCAAACAGAGGAATTAAATCGACAAGTACAAAAACTAAGAGACCAAGGAATCATAGAACCATCTACATCCGAGTACAACAGCCCAGTAGTACTGATACCGAAAAAAGCTATAGATGGAGGAAAAGCATGGAGATTATGCATAGATTTTAGACAATTGAACAAGAAGATAGTTACAGACAAATTCCCATTACCAAGAATATATTCGATATTAGATCAACTAGGAAGAGCAAAATGGTTTTCAGTTATAGACTTAATGTCAGGTTTTCATCAAATACCATTAGAAAAGTCATCGAGAAAATACACATCGTTTAGCACGGAAAACGGAGCATTTCAATTTACCAGTATACCTTTTGGATTAAATGTAAGCCCGAATAGCTTTTCAAGAATGATGTCAATAGCATTTTCAGGATTAACACCAGACAAAGCATTTCTTTACATGGACGATATCGTAGTAATTGGAATATCCGAAAAACATCACCTAGACAACCTGAAAAAGACATTTGAGACATGTCGAAAATTCAATTTGAAACTTAACCCAGGAAAATGTCAATTTTTTAGAAGGGAAGTAACATATTTAGGACATGATCTTTCTCAAGAGGGAGTATCACCCGACAAAGCGAAGTATGCAGCAATTGAACAATATCCGACACCTAAGGCAGGCCGCACATCAAAGAAACATGAAACGTAAATTATGTTTCATGGAAATAAACCACTGCTAAACAAATATATGCCCGGCCATTTATGAAACTCTCCGAAAATAAGAATGTGTCATGAGCATGAATCACACTCGTTTCATTGGTAGGCGGACTTTGAGATTTGTTTAGCAGTGTTTTCTTTTCATGAAACATGTTTTTCGTTTCATGTTTCATGTTTTTCGTTTCATGTTTCTTTGGTGTGCGGCTTGTCTAAGACAGCGGAAGAAACAAAGAGATTTGTAGCATTTTGCAACTATTATAGACGTTTTATTAAAAATTTTGCGGAAATATGCAGACCACTCAACAGATTATCGAGGAAAGGAGTAGAATTTTTTTGGTCTGAGGAGTGTGAAAAAGCATTCAAAAAGCTTAAAGCATCTCTGACGAAACCACCAATTTTAAAATATCCTGATTTCAACAAACAGTTTATCCTAACAACAGACGCATCCAACGAGAGTTGTTCAGCAATCCTAAGTCAAGATTACAACGGAATAGACCTACCTATAGCATATGCATCAAGAAGTTTTAGTAAAGGAGAATGTAATAAACCTATAATCGTTAAGGAATTACTAGCGATTCATTGGGGAATTAATTATTTTAAATGTTATCTATATGGAGCACCAACATTCAAAGTAAAAACAGATCATAAACCTTTGACACACCTATTTGCAATGAAAGAACCAACCTCAAAACTCACGAGGATCAGATTAGACCTAGAAGAATATGACTTCGAAATAGAGTATATAACAGGGAAAAGTAACTACGCAGACAGCCTTTCAAGAATAACATTGCATCAACTAAAGAACCTATACATAGACAACACCCATATACTAGCTATAACAAGAGCTCAAGCAAGAGAAAAGGAGAAGGAAGCAAGACAAACAAAGGCTGAAAGTGAACTCGCACTACAGCCAGAAGCCACCAAACAGACAGTAAGGAAGGTACTAAATAATTTAGAGGCGCATAGACTACCAATTTTGTCCTTTGGAGCAGAACTAATATCACCAAGACTGAGCATTAGGGCCAAAAACAAAATAAAATGCAGCAAAAGCATAGCCACAGGATTGGATCATTTCGATTTAAACCAAGCGTTGGCACAGCTCGATAAGCTGGCGGTAGAGAATGCAGTACGTAAAGTAAAGATATACGTAAATGATATTATTTTTAAATTGTGCACAATTGATGAATTTATTAAAGAAGGAAATAAAAAATTGAAGAATATAGAAATATGCATATGTGAAGTACCAGAAACAATAAAAGATGACAAAGAAAAACACAGATTAATAGAAGAATACCATAATCACCCGATGTTCGGAGGACACGTAGGGAATAATAGACTAATAAATAAGCTAAAGGCAAGTTCCGATGGAAAAATTTGGAAAAAGACGTAAGAAAATACGTTAAACAATGCCACAAATGTCAAATTAACAAACCGAAAAGAACACATGTCGAAGAGTTCGTGATATCGGACACATCTTCCAAACCATGGGACATAGTATACATAGATACAATAGGTCCATTCACTAGAAGTAATGAAGGTAATAGATACTGTATCACAATGTTGTGTGAACTGACAAAATACACGGTCAGCATACCAGTGTGCAATAAAGAAGCAGAGACAATAGCAAGAGGAATCTTTCATCATTTCATACCAACATACGGACTCATGAAGCAAATAAGAACAGACCAAGGCACAGAGTATAAGAACGAAGTAATGCAGGAATTAACAAAGCTATTAAAAATAGAGCACAACTTTTCAACGGCATACCACCCACAGTCCATTGGAAGTTGCGATAAACTACACAGAACGTTGAACGAGTACGTAAGAGCATTCATAGACGAAGACAGAGAAAATTGGGATGTGTGTTGCAGAATGTTCACATACTGCTACAATACAACCCCTAACGCGTATCATGGATGCACACCGTTCGAACTGCTATATGGCAGGAAGGCTAACCTACCGGAAGACCTTACACAGGAGATTCAACCATGTTACAATATAGATGCCTACTACAATGAGTTACGATACAAACTACAAAGCGTACACGAGAGAGCCAGAACCTTCTTATTAAAACACAAAAAAAGAGCGGCAAGAAAAGAATAAGCTCAAAGCAACACCTCAAAACTTTAAAATAGAAGACCTAGTCCTGGTAAAAAGGGAAGAGAATGGTAAGTTTGATAGTCTTTATGTAGGTCCTTTCACAATAACAGAAGTAAATAACGTTAATTGTAAAATCAGAATAGAAAACAATAAAATCAAGGAAATACATAAGAATAGATTATATGCTTACAATCCGAAAACACAGTGAGTGACAAGTGTGATGAAACAATGTTGTTAAACGAACATTTTTATTTTTATTTATGTATTTACGTAGTTTTAGGAAGTTTGTATATAAAATAAATTTTTTGTATTGATTACAACACAGCATGGGTTGGTAGCACTACTTGCAAAATTTTCTGCCCGTAGTCAGAAAATTCTTAGGAGAGAAAGGTGTACAAGAATTCATCTGTACTCATTAGATATCTTTTAAAAACACCCTTTAATTATCTACGCTAATTTCTTTCGGTTATTTAAATGTCATCATAAACAATTCCAACCTTCTTTCGTTACATAAACATTGTTGACCTAGATCGTGAGGTGTAATTATACATACAGCCACTATAAACACTTTTCAGGGTCGACGCTGACTTTGCACTTTTAAATATATTTATACAACCAAAACATAATAGGGGAATCCTCATTACACATTCCACATTCGTCATTCTATTTTATTAGATGTAAGATTATTCACATTAAAAGATGGTGTCATCTACACTCCGCGAGACGACGTTACGTAGGTTGCTACCAGCTTGTACTCATGCGAGTATAATAAAACAACTTCAACAGTGAAACGACTATTAATCATTCCACCCCTCGGATAAGGGTTAACCACCCTTACCGGGAGAAGATAGCCCTAGTAATCCTGGACTATCATACCGGTGAACATGTGAAGATTGTGAGAGACATAATGTATGAGGGCGTAACAACTAGTGTCAGGGCAGATGTTGGAGAGATTGATAACGTCCATGTGTAAGTAGGATTGCACAAAGACTGTAATTAGTACTTACTTATTACTTATGAAACAATAGATACAAACTTTTTGTGGAGAATTTGTAAAACTTAGTAAGAGAAAAACATACACACCGTTTCAAAAGTTATGCATCACCCCTCGTATTCACGATATTTATGATTTTATAAATCCGTATCTTTATCACATATTTTAAGGGCCTTTTTTATAAAAAATATACCATTTTTGGTTTTTTATTGTATTTGATTGCCCATTTAATTGACCTGGTTTTGCCAAGGTGTAAACATTTGAAAAATTTATTCTGGTGAAATTTTTGAAAACGTGATTAAAAATGAATCGTACTTTAATTTCTGAGTTGGACCGTATAAGAGTTATCGATTTAGTTGAAGAAGGCCATTCACAGCGGATCGTGGCGGAAAGAGTGGGTGTTTCTCAGAGTGATGTCTCACGGATATGGAATAGGTTCCTGGAGACAAACTCGATACGGAATAGAGCTCGGTCTGGTAGACCCCGAGTTACCAATGATCGACAGAATAGATATATCAGAATTTCCATCTGTAGAAATTTTTCTATGTCTGTACCAGACTTCCAAAGAGAATTCAGGCATGTTACAGGAGTCAGAGTATCGTTGACTACAATAAGAAGAGGAATTTTAGACTCAGGTTTGAGGAGTCGTCGACCAATAAGAGTTCCTCAGCTACAATCTAGACCTGTTTTGGACCGCCTCCAGTGGGCTCAAAAAGACATACAGCTCCCCCAATAGTTTTGGAATTTTGTGCTTTTTTTCAGACGAGACCAGAATCTGTTTAAATAGTGATAACCGACGAATTAGTGTGTAGCTAGTTGTGCACCTCTTGTTGGCTCTCGCCACACACGAATTCGCCGGTTATCACTATTTAGACAGATTCTCGTCTCGTCTGAAAAAAGCACAAAATTCCAAAACTGTTGGGGGAGCTGTATGTGTTCTTGAGCCCACTGGAGACGGTCCAAAACATATCTAGGTTGTAGCTGAGGAACTCTTATTGGTCGGCGTTTTCGTAAACCTGAGTCTAAAATTCTTCTTCTTATTGTAGACAAAGATACTCTGACTCCTGTAGCATACCTGAATTCTCTTTGGAGGGCTGGTACATTCAAGCAAGAAATTCCACGGATGGAAATTCTGATATGTCTATTCTGTCGATCATTGGTAACTCGGGGTCTACCAGACCGACTCTATTTCGTATTGAGTTTGTCTCCAGGAACCTATTCCATATCCGTGAGATATCACTCTGAGAAACACCCACTCTTTCCTCCACGAAAGGCTATGAATGGCCTTCTTCAACTAAATCGATAATTCTAATATGGTCCAACCCAGAAATTAAAGTACGATTCATTTCTAACCACGTTTTCAAAAATTTCGACAGAATAAATTTTTCAAATGTTTACACCTTGGCAAAACCAGGTCAATTAAATGGGTATTCAAATAAAATAAAAAACCAAAAAAGGTATATTTTCTTTAAAAAAAGGCTCATTAAATATGTGATAAAGATGCGGATTTATAAAAACGTAAACATCGTGAATACGAGGGGTGATGCGTAACTTTTGAAACTATGTGTATTATTTAGAATATTCAGATATTCAGTTTAAGGTAGAGTTATTACAAATGAAATGATAACTTTGGATGGTACAATGATTGTAAAATGATAGTTTTAAGTACCTAGTATCAATATTACATAGTAATAGAAAAATAGATGGAGGTGAATCGAGTAAAATTAGGGTTGGATAGACGAAATGGAAGGAAGCGAGTGGTGTGTTGTCTGACAGAAGAATTCAGATGAAGCTTAAGGGAAAAGCCTAATAAAGCAGTCATAACACCAGCTGTTATATTATACGTAACTGAATGTTGGGCAGTTAAGAAAGACAAAAATGAGTGCACGTAGCGAAAAGGAGCATGCTCACTTAGATGGATGAGTCAAGTGAAAGAAATAAAAAAATTAAAAATAAGTAAAGAGAGAATCTATGTTAAGATGGTATGGTCATATTCAACCTCGTAAAAATTATCCAATACGAAGAATTATTGCTGATCTGCAATTTGGAGTCTTATGGGTTCCTGGAGAGAAAGACCAAAGAACAGATGAAGAAGACGCTTAGGCACTACATGGCGATAAACTATATTGATATTGGCATGACCAAAGACAGTAACTTATTGAGAAATGTAATTAGCGAAGCCAACTGGACAAAGGAATTAAGGTAAAGAGAATAACGATGATTATTAGTAAAGGACACATTGTATTTCAGTTAATTCTGTTTTATTAACATTGTTTTTTTGTCGTTGTTATATTAGAGAGATACAAATATTTATCGAAACCTGAACTCATCGCTTACCTTATATACGCCATGTTAAAAGCTATTTTCAAATAGATTGTAACTTACCTGAAACAACAAGAAAAACTAATGTTAGCAAAATATAGCAAAAAATATGATTCTGAAGCAATTTTTATAGAAATAAAATGTGTGTGTGAAAAATATATACAGAGTGTTTCATTGGGAAACGGAAATACTTGACTGGTGAATAGGGACCACTGGGACAATTCTAGATATACTACATTTATTGCCCTACCGATTTTTATAATTGTGCTCTTTTCAAATATGCAATTTTGAAAATTTCAATATACAGGGTGTTGTCTAAAAGTCACAATGAATTTATAATTTTTTTAGTCCGAACCTGAATTTTTGTTGTGATTAATAGTTGGTTGGTTTGGGTTCTCAATGAGACGTATATGTGTACCAAATGTTAAAAAAATAAGCAGGGTGTTTCTAAAGTTATGGGTTCAGAAAAAATAGGCAACGTCGATAAAACACCCTGTAACTTGGTTACAAAAATCGGTAGGGCAATAAATGTAGTATATCAAGACCCGCATTAATCACCTCTCTCTTCACCATTCAAGTATCTCCGTTTCCCAATAAAACACCATATTATGTGTGTGCGTATGTATGTATGTTATCGGCCAAACCCGATTTCAGGACAAACTAGTTTGGCCTAGGCCAAACTAGTTTATCCTGCACGCTTTAGGTTTAGTTTACCCCTAACGCGTTTGTCCGAAATGCGATAGGGTAAAAGTTTATCCTGATATTAATACGGACCCTGCAGTGTAAACTAATAAGGCCTTTAGAATAACCTACAAATCCAAAAAAAAAGGGATACACTGAATAGAATACTCTGGAATTGGAAAATAATCATTTTTACTAAAAGAGAAAGCTAATGGATTAGGGAGCGTTCAAGTATTACGTAACGCGATTTTTGAAGATTTTTGACCCCCCTTCCCCCCTACATAACGCACTGTAATGGGCGTTTAACTATTACATAACGCAATTTTTGAAGATTTTGGACCCCCCCCAACCTGCGTTACGTAATACTTGAACGGTCCCTTAAGTCCACAGTCAAGAAATCCGATAGCACACACATACACACACTAAAAGAGAATGACTCGTCGTTAAAATTAATTGATAATTTTTATTGGTAATAATAACATTCATATTATAAAAAATCATTAGTGCTTTTTATAAAAGCAATAATTATACCTCAATTATAAAAATTATTTATTTTTCCATAGAGTGTTTTGGTGCAGCTACATTTGACAAAACCTTGTCCTGATCGAACTGAACCTCTCGACCTAGATATTTCAGAGTCTTAGTTTATATTTACTACCTCTAAAAAAGTTTGATGGCAAATGTCGAATTCTAATCTGAAAAATAAATCAAAACCTTTTAGAGACATTAATACGCCAAAAAGGTAGAAAAATTATCTCTAAAATATCGCTAAGGGTTGCAGCTACGAGAGATTCAGTTGGATGGGGCAAAGTTTTGTCAAATGAAGCTGGAACAAAAACTGTTGCACAAACAGATGCAAGTGCAAAAAGGCAATTACTTTTTACTCCGCAATTCTAAGTGACACGAAAAATTTCATGGAAAAATAAATTTAATTTTTATAACTCAGGTATAATTATTACTGCTTTTATAAAAAACACTGATTATTTTTTATAATATGATTGTTTGTATTACCAATAATTGTCCATTAGTTTTAATGACGAATCATTATCGTTTTAATAAAAATTATTATTTTCCAATTACAAAGAATTTTATTCAGTTTATCTATTTATTTTGGTTTTGTAGGTATACTATAATGTTTATACTAGCTCGTACTAGCAGTGATTCTGCAGTGTCCATATTAATTTTATTTATTTATTTATTTATTTATTATTTATACATATGACCTGGCCTCTAGTGACTAATCCAGGTCGTTTTTTCCTGATGGGATTACAGATATTTTTTTTTATAATTTTACATTTTTTACTCAACTATTAAATCTATTTTTACAATTAAAAATTTGCCATAATCTATTAATTACGTTTAACAAACAAATTTAAATAAACAATTTAAAATATTTTTGGTACTATCAACTCCCTTCTAAGTTATAAAGACAGTCCCTCTATTTTCAGAAGAGAGTTGGTAGTTTTTTTTTAATTTCATGAATTATGTATTGAATTATTATTTTTATTTATTTATTTATATTGAATTATTATTATTATAATTGTAAATATCTATTTTTGAATTTATATTTTATTTTATTTATTTTAACTTTATCTTACTCAACTTCATCAGGGTTGGATTATTGGTTGTCTTCTTCTATTATTATAGATTTCTTGTTGTTTTTTAGATGTTATTTGTGTGAGATTGTTTAATATTTCAAAATATTCTTCATTTTGTAATATATCTCTTATTTCAATTCTTTCTAATCTTCTTCTCATTTCTCTATGTTCTTCATTTTCTATAGTATTTTCACAATGTAATACTATATGTTCTGGTGTACCTAGTTCTCCACATTCACAATATGCATCATTTTTAAGTTAAATCTTTCCAAATATGTTGGGTACGGTCCATGTCCTGTTAAAAAGAGTATTAAACCTTGTTTTGGATTAAAATAATTTGGAATGTTTTCTAATATTGGTATAAAATTGTATAAACGTCTAGATTTTGTTGAATTTTCCCATTCATTTTGTCTTTTTCTATTTATTATTTCTTTTAATTCTCTTTTATTTCTTATATCTAATCGTATTATTTGTATTATTTTTTCATATTTTTCTTTTTTTAGCCAATAATTACATGCTCTTTTTTGTGTTTCTAAATGCATTGACATTACTCCAGTTAAAACTGTGAGTGCCTGTGTTGCAGTTGTTCCAAATGCTCCTTCTTACAAGAAATCCTCTCTGAGCTCTATTTAATTTTTTTTATTTATTAATCTATGTGCCCATACACTTGAGCCGTACCCTACAATTGATGCAAGTATTGTACTTAGGTATATTCTCATCTGTCGGAACGAAATTCTATATTCCTTCTGTGCTAGACTAGCAATGCTATGCATGATCTTTGTTGCCTTTTCACAGACACAATTCATGTGTTTTGTAAATAACTTTTGTTCGTCTATTATAATACCTAAATATCTTGTTTCCATTTTTCTTTTTATTGTTTTCCCTCTAATTTTTATAATTGGATCTCTTTCTAAATTTCCTTTTATTAAACTATATGTTGTTTTTGAATCTGATATTGTTAATTTTACTTTATTCATCCAATCATTTACTCTTATTAATACTTCATTTGATTTATTTTCTAATTCCCTTCTTGAGTTTGCATCTATGATCAACAACAAATCATCTGCATATGCTATGCTTCCAAGCACTTCAGGATCTATAGTCAATTGTTCCAACAGTTCCTCTAGCATTACATCCCAGAACATAGGTCCACAAGCTGATCCTTGTGGACATCCTTTTGTGATATATTTTGTCTTTTTTCCTGTTGGACAGCTTAGGCTTGCATATCGGTCTTGACAGTAGTTTCTGAGACTTCCGTACGGATTCTTTGGACATCTCATTCTTCGAAGTCTTTCAAAGAATGACGGCCACCAAAGATTGTCAAAAGCCCCAGACACGTCTATAAAGATCATTAAAACATACTTTTTTATGCTTTCGTTTACTATTTCAAATACTTTATTTATTGCATCTTCTGTTGATCTACCTTTCCTAAAACCATACTGACCAGGATGTAATCCAATTTCTGTTCTTATTTGATTTAATTTTTTACATAGTAATTTTTCTTGTAATTTTCCCATTGCATTCAATAAACATACCGGTCTATATGATTTCGGTAAGGCAGGATCTTTATCTTCCCCTTTATGTATTATTATAACTTCTGCTTGTTTAAAATTATTAGGAAACCTTCTTTGTCTAAGACATTCATTATATAATGATGTTAGTACTGGAATTATTTGTTCCGACAATGCTTGAAGTATTTCAACATGAATATTATCCGGTCCAGGTGCCTTCTTTCTTTTCATTTCTCTCATACTTTCATATACTTCTTCTTCTGTGAATTCCTCTATTTCTCTTTCTTCTTCTATTTGGTATTCTTGTATCATTTCTTCTCTTATATTTCTTTGTTCTAATGTTTCTCCTTCTAATTTATCTGGAGGTAATAATACATTAAGTAATGTTTCGGCCGATTCTTCCCAACTTTCTGTAAATGTTCTATCTTCTTTTTTTAAAGTAGAAAGCATTGTCGGACATCTAATTTTTTTAGAAACTATTTTATATGGTATTCCCCACATATCTAATTCTAAGTGTCTTGATACGAAGGTTTCCCAACTTTTAGCTTTTGTTATTTTTATTCCTTGTTTATATTCTTGTTTTAGTCTTCTATACTCACCTAGAAGGATTTGCCTATAAAAGTGTCCGTATTAATGTATGGATAAACTATTTTGGCCTAGGCCGAACTAGTTTATCCTATCGTGTTTAGGACAAACTAGTTCGGCCTGAAACCGGATTTGGCCGGTAACATATATACTTCATCATCATCAACTCGTACGCGTCCACTGCTGGACATAGATCTCCCTCAGCTCTTTCCACCTGTCTCTGTTTTGTGCGGCTTGCATCCAGTTACCGATAACATGCTTCAAATCATCGGCCCATCTGATTAGTGGGCGCCCTCTGCTCCGTAGTGCTTCTTCTCGCGGCCTCCACTCGACAATACGTTTTGTCCATCGGTTGTCTGACAATCTGGCGACGTGTCCTGCCCAATTCCACTTAAGTGACGCGATGGTTATCTTATCTAAATATGCAGGGTGTCCCGGAAAATAGTGCGTTCCTTAAAGGTATATGTAAAGGGTACCATGTAAAACAAAAAACTCCTATAACATTTTTTTCTAAATGGTACCGTTTGACCAAAAAATTAAAATACATTTTGGTATGCAATTACAATCTGGCAACTCTGTGATGTACGAAAATTTAAACGTAGACAGTCCCATGTTTAGTAAACAGATAGTTTGGAAGAATCCTGTTTAGTGTCAATGCCTAAAATGTTTTCGAATCGTGAGTGAGTTCATTACCTATTATGTTATTATGTTGATTATTTATGGCAAATCACTAAATGGAGAGACATACTATAGTTTGATTTCAAAATGTTTTGCCGGTATTTCTCGTCGTATGAATGCATGTATTCGTGAAAGTGTGTTTCTTTGAACATTTATTGCGTATAATAAATATTTTCAAGTAAGTACAACTTAATCTGGAGTATTTAATTTCCACTGTATGCTATGTTAAAGCCCTCAGCATTCAACACATTTAACCTTTAACTACCCGCGCATCAAGTTATAACATAACTACACGCGTGGCGTACTTTATACGCCACCAGAAAATACACTTATAAACAGCGCATTTGTTTATTTTTTTTTGAAAAAATACACTTAGTTGTTTTTTATAAACCTTATTCGGCATCATTGAATACTTGGAGTTCCTTCTCAGTAAGCCAATTGGGATTTATAACTGGAATCATGGAATAACTGGATTCCATGATAAATAAAATTACTAACGAAAAATTTTTTGAAATGTTATTTTTTACAGGAGAAAAAGTATTGTTTATAAAGAAAAATATATTTTGTGCCACAATGACTAAAAAAAATTGAAATATATACTAATATTACTACTTATATTAATATAATCGTGGCGTATATTGTCCACCACCGGAAACAACGAATAATAAACTATAAATTACGATATTCCCAGAACGCCGATTACAACGAAACTAAAACCAAATTGTAAAGCACATTCCAGTGATAGGTTAGAGAGATAAACAAGGTCAAAAATTAAATTTTTAAATATATTTGCAGTAGAATTCTTATATCTGGCGTACAAAATACGCCAGCGCGTGTAGTTAAAGCTTAAAGTTTACTAAATACATAATACTAGTTCAGTTAAAAGATGTGTTCTTATGTTAAAAGATGTATAATTCGTATAAAATGATGCAGTAGTTATATCAATACATTAAAAAAATTATAGTAAACAAATAACAAAAAAAAAACAAATATAGTACATAAGTAGTAGTACTTGGTTGGATTATTTTAAATATGTACTGTAAATCACAAACGAGTTCTTATTATATGTTATTTTATTATTCCGTAGTGCGTACGATGTGGCCAGGTTTTTTAAATTTCTAAACATACAGGTATATGGAAAATAATGTACTCTTTTTTTTGGAAACTGTTAACTTTAGAAAAAAATGTTATTTGACATTTTTGTTCTAAATTGTGTATTATAGCCATACCTTAAAGGAACGCACTATTTTCCGGGACAACCTGTATACTTCGTAAAGTAAAAATAAAAACGCTAGAAGGCAACCCTGATACGTATTTCTCATATTGTAATCGTTTTCATTAGTACGGTGGAGGCAAGTTAGAAGGGGTAAAATTAAGTTGGGAAAGGATTATTACAGCAAAAATTCAACCAATTTGAAACAGTAATGTTATAAGACACTAAGATCCCCGAGTAATAAGTTTTACATTCCCGAAAGAAGCTAGCTCAACACGAAGGCTCCGATATTTAATCTTATAAGCACGCTTTTTAGGTTTGCTTTCGTATGAGCTATCATAGTTTACATTCCCAGCATATCGTAGATTATTAAGGTATTAATTTTATTTTAAAGTCAAAAGGCAGATATCGAGCACTGAATTTAATTAAATCTTGCCCAAGTAAGGCCTCAAGCAAGACAAAACAGTATCAGTAGCAAACGGTGAAATGAGAAGTTATTAAAATGTTTTGTTAAAATATTTATTTGTAGTTAAAAGTGAAAGCCAGTTACCACATTCAAACTTGTCAGAGGTGGGCTAAGATGTTGGTTGGCGACAATGTTTCTAGACATAGAGATTGGATGTGGCACTGGTTGAAATATGAAGATTAGTGGGTTGCATACTCTGTAGTACTAATTAAGTGTCAGCTGTTGAAAAATTTTTGAAATTGACTTATTGAAATGGACTGAGTAAAATTTGAGATTTAGAAAACTTAATGAAATATGAAATATTATACCACTGTTGAGTCAAACTTGAAGTCAATGATCGGAATACAAGATTGAAGTGTCAAGCATAATCCAAGATCAAATGAAAACAGCTAGGGCCATCTAAATATATGATGTTAATGAAATATTAAAATTCCAAAAAAGGGTATATATAAGTTTTAATTAAGTCCAGCTGTGAAACAATTGACCTCAAATGAGCTTGGCTAACATGTAATGTGTTATGGATGATACAAATTTAAAGAGATGTAAAACTATTAATGAATATAGACTCAGTGCTGGAAAACCTATACAGCCGAGCTGGGACTCCTGCGAGGTGATGCTGTAACAAAGTTTTTAAAAATTGGTTTAAATTTAGTGCAATTTAAATTGATTTGAGTGTTAAGGCAATGAGAGTTTTCATTTGATTCCCTGGAAATCTCCAAATCCTCCAACAAATCCAACTCCAAGTAGTTTTTCTTCCTACTGATATCATGTAAAATGGACGAGCCTGTATTAATATTGAAATTATGTTTGCTGGAATCTAAGTGTTGACCGAAACTTGAAGAATTTGGTCTTTTCAAATGTTCTGTAATTCTCGTTGACAACTTACGAATGGTTCTACCTACATAGGAAGCATCACAATCCTCACATCTCAATTTATATATACCACTCTTATCCAAGGTGTTCATCCTGTCTTTGGTGTTAATTAGAAAGGAGCCTAAAGTATTATGTGACTTGAAAGATATTTTGATATTGTCAATAGTGGAAGTAAAAAGTTTGGATATTTTTTTAGAAATGTCACTAATGTAAGTGAAGGAGAAATACTTGGTGTTATTATTAGTATTGAGGGTAGTGGATGTTTGAGAGTAAGCATGCTTTTCTGCAAGTTTTCGTTTTGCTTTATTGAGAAGTCTATCTATGATATTGGGATCATAACCATTGTTGTGAGCAATTTGCTTAAGAGTACCAAGTTCTAACTTGAAGTTGTCATTAGAAAGTGGATATTTGAGAAGTCTATAAATGAAACTATTGAAGGCTGCCATTTTGTGTTGTATTGGATGGTTAGATGTTTCATGTATAACATGATCCGTTTGGGTAGGCTTCCTATATATGTTATATTCTAGAGAATCTTTATGACGAGTTATGGCTATATCCAAGAAGTTCAACTTATTGTTAGACTCTAGCTCAAGTGTAAAAGAAATGTTAGGATGGAGTTCATTAAGATGATCTAGGACCTGTGTGGCATCATCTTGAGATCCCTCTATGATGGCTAGGCAATCGTCAACATATCGAGACCAGAAGACTATTTTGTTGTTGTTATGAACAAAGGTCTGTTCCAAGTTATCTAGGAAAAGGTCAGCTAAAAATGGGGATAGTGGAGATCCCATCGCTAAACCTGTTGGTTGTTTATATATTTTTTGATTGAATTAAAAAAAGTCTTGGTCAAGACAAAATTTAAGCATGGTTGAGATTGCACCCAATTTAAGCTGAATGTACAGCCCAATGTGTAGTGACTGTACATATTACACAATCATAGTCTCACCAAGTTTTCATCTGTCAGCCATCACTTGATCATTTACGTCAAGAAAAAGTAATACTTCATTGCTTCATTCTTCGTTCTGCCTCCATATTTAAAATGTAGAACCTACTGGCAATTTAATTTATATGTTTGTCCCTTGTTCAGTGTGTAGTTAGTTGTTAATTTAAGTTTGCCACCAAAATGATCTATAATAATTAAATGACATTCGAGGATACCTTCTTTTTATTGACGAAGTAAGTCTAGAAACGTTTTTGTATTTTTTATCATATCACCTTCGATTTTTTGTCGAAGTCTGTAACTTTTTTCCTCTTCTACAATGGCGTTTTCTTTACTTATTTCAGATGCCCCTGAGGATGCTCTTGTGAGCGAAAGTATACTTGGGCAAGATTTAATTAAATTCAGTGCTCGATATCTGCCTTTTGACTTTAAAATTCATTTATTCGAGCATTCAACCATTTCCTAATTTTATTAATTTTATATAAATACAGAGTGAGTTTTATATATGATCCGCCTCTATGATTCCGGAAACGGCTTGTACGATTTTTATACGTTTTAGTGAGTAAAAGTATTGTAATGCGTATTTACATTGTTGCCAGATCTTCCGTTTTTTCTGGAAATCTAATGAGTTTTCTTATTTCAAATAGAACAGCCTATAAATATTTTTTCATTTTAAAATAATACGGATTAATTTTTATGTATTCTTCCCTACACATAAATGTCATAATTTCGGAGTTATTGCTACAGAATTTATTCAAACAATATGTTTTTAACAAATTATAATAATCAATTTTTTCGGCCCGATAAAGGTAATAGCTTGTAGTTTTGCTCTGAAATTGATCGTTTTCGAGTTATAATCGAACTAAAACCAAAAATAATGTTTTTAATAAAGCGCTTATGAGAGGACATGCGATCGGACGGCTTTAACAACTCAAAGTCGATGTTTTAAAATGAAATAAGACCAACATATTTATCGGAAAATGATAGAATAAGGTTTAAGCTGTAAGTTAGACACGTCTTAAGTTCAAAAATATTTTTTACTTATACTTTTGAACCTACAAAATTGTAAATGTTCGTTTTTTTTTAATTTAATTTGTTTATAACTCGAAAACTATCAACTGTAGAGAAAAATTACATTTTTGTTCGGAATGATCAAAACAACCTAGTCATATCTTCCGCGCCGAAAAAATTTATTTTTATAAATTGTTTTAAAAAAATTATTTTAATAAATGTAGAGATAACTCCGAAATTACGACATTAATTATGTATAGAGAAGATTACATGAAAAATAATCAGTATTTCTTGATGACTTCAAAACGCAAAAAGTATACAGGGTGTTCCATATGAAATAAGTAAATTCATTAAATTTGCAGAAAACCGGCAGATCTGACAACAATGTAAATACCGCCATAATATTGGCCGCATCACAAGAGAGTCTTACTAAAACCTATAAAAATCGTGCAAGCCGTTTCCGAAATCATAAAGGCGTACCATAAATAAAACTCACTCTGTAGTTAGGCTGTGATAAAAGACTCGGGTGATGAAATATTTTAAAAGAAGATGTGTTCAATATTTTTCAAAAATCTACCGAATGACACCAAACACTACTCAGCACTACAACAACCATTAGTTTGTGGTGTTACGGGGGAAGTCAACTTGGAAATCATAAATAGAAAAACACACATTTTATTCCAGATTATGATTCTACCTTTAAAAGTAAACAAGTTTTACAATATTGTATACTTGGGACATGTTGAAACGAGAATATTGGCAGGAAACAGATCTTTCTTTGCAATGCAACATCTAATGAAGTCAAAATTTATTTCACGAGGTGCAAAAATCCAGATATATAAGACCGTAGCGAAACATGGACACTAACAAAAAGAGAAGTAAATAAATTTCTGGTGTGGGAACGTAAAATCCTTCAAATGATATATGGCCATTGCAGAGACAGCGTGACAAACGAATGGAGGCAGAGATACAATAACGAGCTATAGTCTCTATTCGGAAAAGAAAATCTAGTCAGATATATAAAGGCCAATGGACTCAGATGGGCAGGGCATGTGATACGCAGTAACGACAATCGCCTATAAAAATGTGTTCTGGGAAAGGCCGTTGGAAGAAGGTCTGTAGGGCGGCCTAGAGAAAGGTCAAAAAATGCAGTCAAAGAAGATCTAGAGAAAATGGGAGTGCGACAATGGGAATTAGTGGCACAGGACCGACAAACATAGAAGGCAATAGTAAACGCGGCAAAGACTCACGAAAAGTTGTAGCGCCATTGATGATGATGACGATTATCAAATCAAGAGCTTTGCTACCATAAGCTACAATACTTACGAGTTTCCGTTGAAGATTTCAAAGTTGTCCCCCTCCTCGCTTTAGGAAGTGTGTCTAGGGGGCGTGTTTGGTATCATTGGATAAAATTTTGAAAAATATTCAACACAATTTTTCGAACCGATATTGAATTTGCAAACTATTCGACCGTCCCGTTACTTTCATGACACCCCGTATATGGTTAAACATTTTACAGCTAGTGGATTTTTTAAAATACAAAGAATTTTCAAAGACAGCGATAAAGAACAGATTTTCAGATACACTTCTCAAAAATACTCTGGGCTAATTAGCAAAATTCATGGAAAAGTTATTTACCAGCAATTTTATTGCTGTCCTGGAATCGAATTATAAGATCCTATATATTAATAATATAGGTATGCAAAGTCCGCAGATAGTGTGCAACTTTTTTTATAAACAAAATGGCGCCGACAAAGCGTATTGCTTTCAATTATTGCTCTATAACTCCGAAGATTTTAACTTTACAACAAAAACACTCAAATAAAAACTCACGGCAATTAAATTCTGCATATAAATAATTTTTTCCCGATTTGCTCCGACGAAAATTTTCCTCGGAAAATGCGGTTTTTCTCAACAAAATCTCTAATTTTCAAATAAAGTTTTAGGTAAATAATTATTAATCAATATTTAAATAACTTAGTGCCATCAAAGCTTTCTTGGTATAGATTGTAATTCCAGAAGCCAGTGAAAATTAAACGAATATTTTAGCAACAATTCAATTGTTACTATCATACGAATTGTTATTGTAACAATTTACGATCGCAATAATAACCAAAATAATCATGATATATTGATCAAACTTATAAAGATTATAAAGATGAGATGCTTATTTAATATTTTATCGACAAAATATAAATTTTTTGTTTTTTGCATAATCTTTAAATTTTGAAAAAAAAATAGTTATAATACGCTCTAATTAGTAAAGTACAAAGAAAGGTTATTTACCAGCAATTTTATTGTTGGAATCGAATATCATGATCCTATATATTAATAATATAGGTATGCAAAGTCCGCAGATAGTGTGCTACTTTTTTTATTAACAAAATGGCGCCCCCAATTCTTGTTTTTTCAATTATTGGTTTATAACTTCGAAGATTTTAACTTTACACCAAAAACACTTAAATAAAAATTCACCCCAATTTAATTCTAGATAGAAGCAAGTTTTCCCGATTTGATCCGACGAAAATTTTCCTCGGAAAATGTGGGTTTTTCCAACAAAATCTAGAATTTTCAAATAAATTTTTTGGGCAAGTAATTATTTATCAATAATTAAATAACTTGGTGAAATAAAAGCATTCTTGTTATAGATTATAGCTGCAGAAGCCGGTGAAAATTAAACGAATATTTTAGCAACAATTCAATTGTAAATTAACAATTTACAGTCGCAATAACAACCAAAATAAACATGAGACATTGATCAAACTTAGAAAGATTATAAAGATGTGATGCCTATTTAATATTTTGTCGACAAAATATAAATTTTTCATTTTTTTACATACCTAATCTTTAAATGTTACATTTATTTATATTCCAGAGATTAATCGATTTCATTAATGGCGAATTTCTAGAAACGGCCATAGGCGTCCGTTTTGGGTAGGTCAACAGTTATTTTATAGCATAACTTTATTGTCTTTAACTTTTAAGTATTTTTGACACTAGATTATTCAATTATGAGATATTCGAGTACTAAAAGTTACTCTTGCTTTAAGTTGGTAAAATGTATCGTTTTCTTTAATTTTTTTCAATTTTTTTTCAAATTCCCAAAACTAAAAATTTTCAAATAGATTTTTCTAGAAAACGGTGTGTCCAACCGACTTAAAGTAAGAGTACCTTTTAGTACTATAATACCTCACAAATTAATAATCTAGTAACAAAAATGCTTAAAAGTTGAAGACAAAAAAGTTATGCGATAAAATAACCGTTTCCCTACCCAAAACTGACGCCTGTGACCGGTACTAGAAATTCGCAATGGATGGAATCGATTCATTTTCGCAAAGTAAATATGTATACAAATTTTCGTTTTTTAGATAGAAGCGTTCTGGAGGTATTTAAGAAAAACTAATTACATGGCGCCATTTTCAAAGAGCTCTAGCTCCCTTAGGAAGCATTTTCGGATTGGGTTAAATTGTCTTAAAATTATCTTAGGAATCTCCTGTCTTCGTTTGTCGGTAGAGTTTCTGGACACCCTGTATAATCATAAGCTTCGATTCCAGCAATCAAATCGCTGGTAAATAACTTTTCCCAAAAATGGCCTATTCTCCGATAATCAGCCCAGACTAAAAGCTTAAACCACCGTTTTATTCATTTTATTCATCACGTGACACAAAGCTTACTTTAATTCAACTAGGTATATACACAAGTAAAAGACTCGCTAGACAACCCCAAACTCCTTCTTTTCCGAAAATCATCATTCCCAGTAAATTCAGGGATTCAGCATTCAATTATAGGCAATTAATTTTGACCCCAGGTTCCATCGAAAATCAATGGGCGACTTCCCCCAAGAACGATAAATTCTCATTGGCTTTGGATGGCCTTAGGCTAGTCTTACAAAACTTTAAACGTTTAAGTTTGGCCGGGAGGTACACAATTCCGCAGTTTTCTTTGGCAATTAAGTCAATCTGGCTATAAATTTTATAATAGCGGGATATTGTTCGGAATATAATAGATATTTTACACAGAAGGTTGTCAGATTCTGTAACATCAATTGAAATTATTATTTAGGAAGAAGAAATAATTATAATCTAAATCGATATCATTAAAAAGTATAATACCTAATTTAATATACAGAGTGGACAAAAAGTCTAGAAACGTCTAATTACCTCTTAAATGGATGGTTCGAATTATACAAAAATAGAATACGCCTATGAAGATTTAAAATTTGATACTTGCAATGTTGCCACATTTAGCGTATTTATGATATCATTCATTTTAACTTTGGTTTTTTAAATACATAGAATATTCTGTATTATTATTGGCATCCTCATTTTAATACCGGTTCAACTGTATGTAGCACTGACTTGATATTTTATCTAGTCACGAAGGGTTGAAATAAATTAAGCTTCCAAATACCAAATAGTTTTGAAGTAATTAAGTAAACATAGAATACTGTGATTTTCATCTTTGACTTTAAATAGCACACGAAATTAAAAAGTATGGAGTGGATTCTCATCGGATGAATTTGTAGTGAACAGAGGTCTTAGACAAGGAGACCCAGTATCCACGGTGATTTTAAGCATCAATGCCTGGCCTTTGCTGATGATTTTTCTGTTCTAACGAAAATAAGAACTGAATCAAAAAATGTTATGTAAATATTAGAAAAGAAGGCAAAATATTGTGACGTGATTTTGTCACGCGACTGTTTTCAGCTCCTTGCCTATTTCTTTATTGTGAGAGGTTGTTTACATAATTTGATTTATGACCGAGACCTTTTTAACAGGTATATTAACCTCGATATTTCTTTCTAGAAAATGCTTATTTGATATTTGTGTAAATAACCCTTCGATTGTTGTTCTAGAATGGGATGGGCTCTTCCGTGATAGTCTTTCTTATTCTGGAACATTGTAATAAAATATATAAATAGGGGATTTGAAATTAGGGAGTTCAGTTACTAATTTCGACGCGATATTATATTGTTACGTTTTTGTGAAAGGGTTTGAAATGTATTTTTAAAGTAGATAAATAAATATTTGCAAATGAATTAAATAAGTTAGTATGTAAGTGTAAAATAAATTAGATATATTGTTGTAAAATTAAGTGTTAAATTGTAAGTGTTATAAATTAAACAATTTCAAGTAAGTCTTTTATTTATTTAATAATAATTAAAAGTCAATTCGCGTAATAGTTCACAAATAAATAAATCAGTACAGTAATAACCCAACAATATTTTGACCAAGGCATAAACTAGAAAAAGTCAAAATATATGATACTCGGAAATACAGAGCAAAAAGCAGAGGGACAACTTACTTTCATATCTAACGAAGCAAGAGAATATAATTTCGAGAGAGTGTTCCATTTTACGTACCTGGAAATTATTATAGAAAAGAAAGCTTAGGAAGAACTGAATGTCAGATTAGAAAAAAGGCAATAAAAAGATGGGAAGTCCAAAACCAGATTAGTGAGGTCTATACAGGGTACAGACGACCTCACGTACGGTTGTGTAGGACTGCCGGTTCATAAAGCCCGGCTGGGCTTCCACAACGCCATGCTTCTCCGATCATCATCGTCATGGCATCTATACTCCTAGCGGAGAGATTGCTGCTCTCTTTGGGCTCTTCCCATTCATTTGTGGCGGGGAATCAGCCTGCATTAACATTTTTGTTTTACAATAATTGGTTGTGTGACTTGGCGCCCTCTACAATAATTCTCTATACATTCTAATACATTCTCTATATAATTCTAATACATTCGTTCCGGTTTTTACTTATGGTTATCCATTAGTGTGGTTCGAAAAAAAACTTTTTTTATTTAAGATCGCTATAGTGCACACAGGTTGCCATTGGTATAGACGTAAAAAATGCACTAATTATTATTTTTTTATTAATTTGTCTTCCGGTCGCGCAATGCCATCGAAGTTAGCAAAAAATTGTGAAAATCCGTAATTTTTCATATTTTTTTTTGAGCAAACTAGATGGTTTTAATTGCGTTCCTATACCATGAATTAACTACTAAAAGTATGTAAAATCAATATATATTATACATTTGTTTCATATCTTCCGGTCGAGCAACATAATACAAAATGAGTAAAATTAGTAGTTTTTGAAAAATTTCAAAGTTTGAATGTTTAGTACATTTTAATCATACGACTTTTGGTGATGCTATAGTTTATTTTTATTCTCATAAAATCCTTTATAAAAGGTATATTTATTAAAATCCCTATACAGGGCTACATCAAAGACAGAACTAGTTTTCGATCGGTTGACCGATCATCATCAGTGCAATCTTAGAATCTACATGCAAGCCACCAAAGTAAAAATAACAGGGTAAAAACCCTTTACAATTGATCCGTCATCGAAACATATGACAAAGATGTGAATTATAACATGGATGATTAAGATATCCAATGTTTTTCGCCCGAGGTACCAATGAGCTCTATCTGACAAGTTCACATCATGACTTCATCATCAAGCAAGTCTTGTTTCCATACAGTCATGATGTGAACTTGTCAGATAGAGCTCATTGGTACCTCGGGCGAAAAACATTGGATATCTTAATCATCCATGTTATAATTCACATCTTTGTCATATGTTCCGATGACGGATCAATTGTAAAGGGTTTTTACCCTGTTATTTTTACTTTGGTGGCTTGCATGTAGATTCTAAGATTGCACTGATGATGATCGGTCAACCGATCGAAAACTAGTTCTGTCTTTGATGTAGCCCTGTATAGGGATTTTAATAAATATACCTTTTATAAAGGATTTTATGTTTTTGTAATGGTATACAGCCAACTACAGGAAATTTTTCCTCGTGGATTTATTTTTATTCTGATAATATATTTAAAATCCAAGCATATAAGATAAATTTTGATATTTAAGTGGAATTCGGTCGCGTAGCTTCGTGAATAACAGCAGCCTATCGAGACGCGAGGCGAAAGTGACGAATGTCAGCAAAGTGCGCGCAACCACAGATAGAGATACATGTAGGAAGACCTCTACAATGGAATGTTTGTCTTCTCCATTGCAACGAACTGCCATACCGTCACTTTTTTCAACACTAATGGCTTGATTACACGTAACGAGTACAGTGGCGAGATAGCAAACTGTGACTAGACCGAGACAGTGGTGAGCGCGAGATATGGTTTATACGTATTTGGTAATTTTTGAATTTGGAGGCGAGTCAGTTCAGTTTCGATTCACAAAGGCAAGGAGTAGTGTACTTATGGATCGTAAAGCTAACATTAAAAATATATCAAAGGGCTTATACCACTGTTTAT
Organism: Diabrotica virgifera virgifera; assembly: GCF_917563875.1. Taxonomy (NCBI): domain Eukaryota; kingdom Metazoa; phylum Arthropoda; class Insecta; order Coleoptera; family Chrysomelidae; genus Diabrotica; species Diabrotica virgifera. Next base: position 46,311,343 of record NC_065451.1, on the reverse strand, counting down.
ACACGAATGGACGGATATATTATGAGAAGGAGATAAGCGTCTTTGGACTATAGTAGACAATGGATTTAAAGAAGATCAAATCTCGCTGCTCCCGATTTCTTCGATTCATTGATTTTTTTATTTCTTGTCTATATGTCAAATTTAAATGTTTTATTTTATTTGACTTCTTAAATTTTAAAGCCAACAATATTTATTTCTTCTACAATCGATACATATGCTGCAACACGGTTTTGTTTATTTTTATACTCCAAAGATTTGAAATTTCATAAGCACGGGTGTGACTTATCTATAGAATTGAACTAAACTTTATTGTCCTTTCTAAGTTCCATTTGTTAGCTATTTTCGAGAATCACAAATCACATTGGTTAACACAAGTCATATCTCCTCTGATGAAGTGGCAATATGCACAGTTGCACAGCGAGTGTTGTTTACACATACCGAGTGGATTGGCGAGTATACGATTGAAGGGTGGGAGGTCGAAGACTCGGCCTAGTAAATAGAACGAGATCCGAGTGACTGTCTCGCCATATGACTGGATCGAGTGCTCGGCCAAATACTAGTTAATATGTTTATACCAAACGAGCACTCGGCCGAGAACACTGTCTCGCTACAATACTCGTTACGTATAATCAAGGTTTAGATGGAAATACAACAGGCTCAATAGGATATCCGGACCGATTGTAAAGGCCCTACCTGATTGTGAAAGACTACCAGTTGTTGATTTTAATCCTATCGATTATGAGATTCCAAAAGTTGACAAGCGTATTCTTAGCAAGGACCAGTTGTACTTGTTTGAGATATCAGAAGTCGTCGAGTCAGGGCATTGTTCAGAAGATTTTGTAGTACGTGATGCTGGCCTAATGTCAAAGTTGGCATCGCAGAGCGGTGCAATAATGTGGTTCTAATATAGCTGTATCTGGAACTGTGTCCACACACTTTACTTGAAGCTTCAGTCACTAGCTTAACGCATCTTCCAACTACCTGTGTATAGCATGGGAAAGCACCTATACTCATAACAGACTTGAAGTAATTGCTCACATACTGTTTTAGCTCTTCACTAGTCAATGTTCTTAAGAGTGGAGGAAGATTCAGTGTACTGGTGTTCCATTTGATAATTTCGTAATACTATTTAGCTTCAAAGTTTAGGTTTAGTGGTTTAAAGATTCTGATAGAGTCACTTTCAGATATTGCTTGTTTTGCCTTCGGGATACGCCTGAGCAGCTCTCGGATATGGTTTCTTTCATCAGTTACCATAGCCAAAAGTAAATTTTCGGGATGCGCAAAGTAAGAATTCCGTTGTAAAACGGGATCAACAACTTGAAGAAGCTCTTATGGTAAGTAACTTCAATGATTTTGTAAATATGTCTAGGCCCATCTGTGAATTTGTGGTTTATTTTTATGGCCAACCACCTAGGCATATAACATTTGAGAATGAACGTGACAATCTCTCCCCGATTTTCAGAAGGGCTGGACACACTGATGTAGAAACGCAAAACTTGGTTTGCAGTAATAAGCCATCTTGAATGTGACATTGGGCCAGGATCACGCGCTACAACGACTTCTGAACAATGTCCTGACTTGAAGACTTCTGATATTTCAAGCAAGTACAATTGGCCCTTGCTAAGAATACGCTTGTCAACTTTTGGAATCTCACAATCAATAGGATTAAAATCAACAACTGGTATTCTTTTACAATCAGGTAGGGCCTTTCCAATCGGTCCAGAATATCCTACTGGGCCAGTTGTATTTCCATCTAAGTGTTGGTACAGGTGGCGGAATGGCAGTTCGTTGTAATGGGGAAAACAAGAACTCCATTGTAGAGGTCTTCCCACATGTATCTCTATTTGTGGCTACGCGTGCTTCGCTGGCATACGTCACTTTCGCCTCGCATCTCGGTAGTCTACTGTTTTGACACTGGCGAAGCGTCCATGTAACCACTGTTACCATTGGTAACAGTTAAAAATCTTGCAAATAAATATTTTATGACGATGAATAATTCCATTTACCAATATTTTTACCAATAGAAATATATTATTATATTATGTGGTAATAGTACCTAACTCAATAAATAGCCAACTACTCGTAGAAATGAAAATATTGGCGAGTTTATGTGATTCAGTTGCACTTTATTATACTCTGTTACCAGACTCACATCTGGTTACAATGGTTATATACCCACGCTGCTGGCGCTCGGGACCGACTAGTGACTGAAAATTTTGAAGAAGCGAAGGCATGAGCGCGGTTTGTATCAGTAGCGCTGTTACCAGATTTAAAATTGGTGACAGTACCTATAAAAAGTGTGCGTGCAGTTAATCATGGATGAGTGTCGCTTCTTAATCGATCAACTACTTGAAAAGTAATTCTCCTTATATAATTTTGAAGAAAAAAATGAGATTAAAAATGAAAGACCTATTTTAAAAAATTTAAAAAAGGAATCAACAAAAGTATTTCGATATTTTAAATTTAGTTGGTACAGTGAAAATCCTTGGTTATATTATGGTTGCAAGAAAAATATACTGTATTGTTGGCCATGTCTTCTGGTTTCTACAGAAAAATGGGTGGACCAGGTTCACTATTTAAATAGTGTTAGATTTTTAAAAAGAAGACATGAAATTTCTCCGTTATCTACATGTAAGGTGTATACCCAATTTGATTCAGTTTGGCAAAACAAAAATCAAAAGTTCTCTTAACCAAGCTTTTAAAGCAAATATTGCTAAACATAATGAGTTTGTTAAAAAAATAGATAGGTATATCCTTAGCACACTTATAATAGATACTGTATGTTTTTGGGCCAAAGAAGAACTAGCGTTTCGTTGTCATTTTGAGTGCGACGACTCTGACAATCCAGGCAATTACAGGGAATTGTTAACATTAATTGCCAAAAAAAGTTCAAAAATTTTGTCAACATCTAGAAACATCTGTTTTTTTCAGGGTTTCAAGTGATATACAAAATGATATTATTGAAGCTACACTCACCGGCACAAAATATTATTCCGGTGTTATTCCGGTAACAAAAAATTTTGCCTGCATGTCATTGTACAGTCGTGAAAGGAATCGTTGTATTTTCTCCTAATTTTAAAAAATTCTGTGGAAAAAATAGCTGATTTTGTTTCATAGTCCTGTCATATTTTCTCGGAGGCATCAACAACATTTTGTTTTTTGAATTATCCGAATATCTTTTTTCTTGTAAGAGCTGTACTATTTTTTGTAAATAAAAACACTGATTGACTCATAAAATTGAGGTTGGATTGATAAGATTAGAATGGCCCGCATGCACCCACAGATTTTAATCCTATCGAGCATTTTGGGATGAACTGAATAATAACTATTCGCCGCCATCCTAGGCCTTCAGAACAGTTGGTCCATTTATGGCCCTGGTAGAGAAATATCGGACTATTCCCCAGGCAAGGATAATATATCTTATTTATTCGATTCCAAACAGATTGCGAGCAGTCGTTGCTGCAAGAGGTGGACATAACCGCTATTGAATTGTTTTGTTTTTTTGTTAAATTTGTTGTGTTTTGTTAATTTTTGTGCGTTTGATATTTTTAATTAAATAAACCTTCAAAGCAGTGTTTTTAATTACAGCTCTTACAAGAAAATAAATATTCAGATAATTAAAAAAACATGCCTTTAGTGATACAGAAATGAAGATATGAAGAAAATTATAATAAGTGCATGTATATTGATTTTACATACTTTTAGTAGTTGTAGTTAATTCATGGTATAGAAACGCAATTAAAACCATCTGGCCTGCTTAAGAAAAATATGAAAAATTAAGGATTTTCCCAATTTTCCTTCTAACTTCGATTGCATTGCGCGACCGGAAGACAAATTAACACAAAAATAATAATTAGTGCTTTTTCACGTCTATACCAATGGCAACTTTTGTGCAATATAGCGATCTGAAATACAAAAGAAATTTTTTTCGAACCACCCTATTATCCATTCTCTAACTCACATCGCAAGATCCGCAATTATCTGGTTCTCTCATCTCGTTCTCAGTCTTCCTCGTGGTCTGCCTGATACTGGTCTCCATTTGGTGATTTTCTTTAAAGCTGATTCTGGATTTCTCCTTTCTATATGTCCCATCCATCTGAGTCTCGTGCCTTGATATATCTGACGACGTCTTCTCCTTTTTAACAGTTCTTTTACTTCGAAGTTCATCAGTTTTATAAATTCATTATTACCTAAGGTTAGTAATAATTATAATTATTGATAAAAGGGTCATCATGCCGTACTTCAGTTGATCTTTCTATATTTCTGGAGATACCGTCATTTTTTATTGCTGTCACCGATCCTTGCGTTGTGATAAATGTAATAAATTTATTTTATTCCCTGTAACCTTGCAGCCACTTTACATGTAGCAAGTTCTCCCTAATTTCTGGATTTAACCACGTATATTCATTTCGTCAACGCTCAAGTCAAACATGTTTTATCTCGTCAAATAGCAACAGTAACATCTGTTCGTTTTAACTTTTCCAGAGATATAATTGCAAATCAAATACTCAGCAGAACAAAACTTCACGTACTCGCCCTCTCCATACTTAGTTTGAAGCAAACGGTCCTAATACCTTCGAGAACGTGATCGAGAAACTCCAGGAAAGGCCATGGCTGATTAATGAGGTCTATACAGGGTAGAGACGACCTCACGTACGGTCGTGTAGGACTGCCATAGGGCCGGGCTGGGCTTCCACAACGCCATGCTCCAGCGATATCGCTCCTAATTAGATTACCACTCGACCATTTCTACCACAACACTTTTGTTCGACACCTTCGTGACTTCGTAGACGTTTGTTATATTTCAGCTGACGCGGCTGCTATGGGGATGGGGAGAAAAGAAAAAAAGATAAAATTAGGGAAAGTGAGGAGGTAGCTAAGGAAATAGGTCGAGCTCTTTAATTAGAAGCGATTGTGTCTTGATTTTTGGCTAACTGTGATACTGCGTTGCGTAAGAAAAATTAAACGCATACGCAAAAATTAAAACCTCTCATAGTATGGTATAGTTAGACCCAAACCCAGACATCCAAAGTGAAAGTTTTCCTCCAACACCAAATTGTTCTATATGGTCCACATAATGTTCAGAAAAAAGTCACACCATTTTGAGCGTCGGGTTTGGGGGGGAGAGGGGGAGAAATCTGCAAATTCGTAGTTTGTTAGGTTTTTCGTCAATATTTCTAAAACTAAGCGGTTTAGCATGAACAACCTTCTACACAAAATTGTTCTCAATTAAATTTGAAATAAAAAAGGTCCTATGCATAACCCTTCTAAAATGAACGGTTCCAAAGTTACGGAGGTAGTATAGTATAATTGGTCCAAAAAAAGGCCTAACCCAGACATCCAAAGTAAAAGTTTTCCTTCAACACCAAATTGTTCTATATGGTCCACATATTGTTCAGTAAAAAGTTACATCATTTTGAGCGTCCGGATTGGGACGGAGATGGGGGAGAAATCGGTAAATTAGTAGTTTTTTTACGTTTTTCTTCAATATTTCTAAAACTATGCTTTAGTGTAAGGAATGTTCTATAGAAAAATGTTTTACATAAAATTTAAAACAAAAAAGGTTCTATACATAATTGTTATAAAATCAACAGTTCCAGAGTTACGGAGGGTGAAAAGTGGAGGTTTTCGATACTTTTTATATTTACCGAATTCTCCCCCCTCTCCTCCCCAAACCCGACGCTCAAAATCATGTGACTTTTTTCTGAACATTATGTGGACCATATAGAACAATTTGGTGTTAGAGGATAACTTTCACTTTGGATGTCTGGGTTTTTGGTATAGTTATATCATAAATATTGCCCAAAAAATATAAAAAGTATCGAAAACCTCGACTTTCACCCTCCGTAGCTCTGGAACCGTTAATTTTATAACAATTATGTATAGAACATTTTTTGTTTTAAATTTCATCTAGAACATTCTTCTATATAACATTCTTTACACTAAAGCATAGTTTTAGAAATGTTGACGAAAAACGTAAAAAAACTACTAATTTACCGGCTTCTCTCCCATCTCCCTCCCAAACCGGACGCTCAAAATTGCGTAACTTTTGACTGAACAATATGTGGACCATATAGAACATATTGGTGTTGGAGGAAAACTTTTACTTTGTATGTTTGGGTTAGGCCTTTTTTTGGACCAGTTATACTATAATACCTCCGTAACTTTGGAACCATTCATTTTAGAGAGATTATGCATAGGTCCTTTTTTATTTCAAATTTAATGTAGAACAATTTTGTATAGAATGTTGTTCATGCTAAACCGCATAGTTTTAGAAATATTGGCGAAAAACTTAAAAAACTACGAATTTACCGATTTCTCCCCCGCTCCCCCCCAAACCCGACGCTCAAAATGGTGTGACTTTTTTCTGGACATTGTGTGGACCATATAGAACAATTTGGTGTTGAAGGATAACTTTCACTTTGGATGTCTGGGTTATGCCATCTTTTGGATCAACTATACTATACTATCAGTTGCGATACATTTTTTTATCTGGAATTAATCAGTTTATTTTTTTTATTTAGAAAGTACAGCCGAATCCACCTTGATGGTAATTAGCGGCGGCTACAGAATACAATGCTGAATTTTATACAATATTCCTGTGGATTTTAGAAATTTTGTAATATTTTCCGTTGAACAATTAGTGCTCAATAAATTACTTATACAGTTAGGTATGTTAAACATGGCGCGATAATTGGCAAAACGGGGGCATAAAATTAACAAATGATTAACAGTAATTTGTACATTACATATTTCACATACAGGTGGATCACTTTTAGAGAGTAAATATGAATGAGTAAGTCTCGTGTGTCCAATTCTCAATCGAGTTATCACCAGCTGTTCTCTTCTGTTACGAGTTGACGGTTCCCAGGCTGTAATGTCATTTTTAATTAGTCTCAGTGAAGTTTGAGACAATTGCCATTCGTTTTTTCACTTGCACAAAACACGATTCTTAAAGTAAGCTTTTATATCACTCGCGGTATTTCGACACTCATCTTTTTCTATATCGGCACATACGGCAATTTCACTCGCGCACTGGTCAGCTTTTTCGTTGCCTGCAATGCCAATATGGGATGGTATCCATATAAATCTGATCCGTCTAGCGTTTTCTTGAGCCTGCATCTATTCAAGGGTTTGAAGAGCGCTTATTGAGTCACTTAGATAACTGAATTAGAAATGTCATTAGAATTGATATGCATGATAGCTTTGAGCACTACATAGGGCTCAGCAGAGAAAATCGAGAAGTAGGATGGGAGACGAAATTGATAAGTATTGCTTGGGGTAACGAAGGCAGCACCTACTCCTCTCTCACACTTTGATGCGTCTGTAAAGATTTTGTAACAATACTCATAATTCTCTTTGAGAACTAAATCTAGAGGGTGCTGGATCTCTGCATGACTATTAATATGTTTGTCGAATTGGGTTAGCGCAGTATTTATACTGGGAATATTAATCCGTTTATTTTGTTATGTACCTATAACGCCTCTATTTTTACACGTTTATTTGTAATTTGATTATTGTATTACCTCAAGTGCACATATTTTTATGTAATCTAAAATTGACATTAATTGGCTAACGTAGAAACATTAAAGCTTTTAGGTGCCGAGGGCATTAAGATTCTCACGAAATTATTCAACTTAATCTACGAAAGTGAAAAAATTCCTAAAGATTGGCTTAAATCCTCATTTGTTGTACTACCAAAAAAACACAGAGCCACAAAATGCAGCGACTATCGCACCATCAGCCTAATGAGTCACGTATTGAAAACTTATCTCAGAATAATTCATCAAGGAACATATAGAAAAATTGATGACAGAATCTCAAGTACTCAATTCGGTTTTCGCTGGGGCCTTGGTACGCGTGATGCACTATTTGCAACGCTAGTTTTAATTCAAAGATGCAGATATGTAAATCATGACGTTTTGATTTGCGCGATTGATTTTGAAAAGGCTTTTGATAAAGTTCGTCATGAAAAAATGCTACATATTCTCAAGAGTAAGGGACATTAGAGTCATCGCAAATTTTATTTGGGCCAGGTTGCATGTGTTAGAATTAGGAATCAGTGCTCTGAAGAAGAAAAAATCAAGCGTGGAGTTCGACAAGGCTGTTTGTTGTCACCAATGTTGTTTAATCTGTACGCTGAAACAATCTTAAATGCAGTGTTGGAAAACGCAAAAGAGAGCGTACTCATTAATGAAGTGCTTATAAACCATGTCAGAGACGCAGATGACACCTTGTTAGTGGCAGGATCAATTGAACATCTTCAAGCGTTATTGAACGGAATGGTGGCGTTCTGCAAGATATCTGGACTCAAACTCAACGCAAGAAGAACAAAATTTATGGTTGTTAGTAAACAGGTTTGCCGTAAATAATAATAACTATAACCTAGCAATTGGTAATGACTTAATTGAACCCGTAAGTTATCTTGTATATCTGGAAACTCATATTAATGAAAGCTGAAACCCTAGTACAGAAATAAAAAGTAGAACTGCCAAAGCAAGAACAAGTTTTATGAAATTTAAGAAAATCCTGTGCAGTCATGATATCAATTTGGAACTTCGAATAGGAATGGTTCGGTGTTATATATTTCTAGTACTACTTTACGGGATTGAAGCATGGACTTTGGCAGAATCGCTTTTCAAAAACCTAGAAGCATTTGAGATGTGGGTCTACTGCCTTATTCTGAAGATCAGTTGGGTACAAAGAATCACAGACGAAAGGGTTTTGCAACGTTTGAATAAAAGTTGTGAACACGATTGAAAGGCGTAAATTGGAATACTATGATCATATAAGGCGTCAGCCAGAAAAATATGACATACCTCACCTTGTCATGCAAGGTAAAATAATGGGAAAAAAGAAGTGTGGCCGCCGTACAACTTCTTGGCTTAAAAACCTACGCCAATGGTTTGGGAAAACTAGCACTGCACTATTTCGTGCGGCTGTAAATAAAACAATGATTGTTAATATGCTGGGCAACATGAGAGCCAACAATCTGCAAGCGGTCTCGGCACCTTAAGAATAAGAGAAGAAGTTTTTAATTGGCAGACAAAAAAAAATTGAAAATAAAGGATGACAAAACTTTAAACGAGTTTTTCTCAAAATTGCTTTTTTCAAAGGCTTTGGACATTGTAACTCACCTACTGGACCAATCCACTTAAAATTTTGCATATAATTTGTTTAGGAATTTTGTGAGGTACAGCTGTCGAGATATTTTTTGTTTTGGGCTTATTTTTTATTTAACAATAATAAATATATTGATTTTCACCATTTTCTTTGCACAAAAATATGTTGTTTTGACTTGTTGCGTTGTTGCTTGTGAGTTATATCAAAAAGTAAAACATCGGTAAAACTAAAAGAACTTGACAGTGTTACCCTTAAACACTCGTAAGCTAATAAAATATTTGTGAATTTTTTCTTTTACGTGATTCAATGATGAGTTCTGATGTCCATCGCAAAACCCATTTTTTAATTGCCTTTAAAAATTTGCACGGTTGGCTCATTTTAAATATTTTTCCTGAATTTATTTTGAATATTTTTTGAATTGTAGTGAATATGATTTAGGTAATTTCAAAATACGATAATACTACCATACTTTAAAGAAATTTTTACAAAAATATGCTTGAAATTTTGATTTCAGAGCCTACGCCCCCCCCCCCCTTAAGGATTATTGAATGTCACACTGTTGCTGTGATATTTCACATACAGTGGGGACGTTTGAGTTGGAAATTTATTTTCTCGAGAATGAGCGACTCTGGAGATAAATCCCGAAATAGGTCAATTTTTATTTTTAATTATAATTTTTTGGCATAGGTATATATCAGACTAGTGATGTCATCCATCTCATATTTGGCAGTAGTTGTTCGATTTTAAGAAAATGCCGAAACAGGTCGATTTTTATTTTTATATTGCAATTTTTTGGCATACTAGTGACGTCATCCATCAGAGCGTGATGACGCAGTCGATGATTTTTTTAAAAGGAGAATAAGGGTCGTGATAACTCATTCGAAAGGGTATTCAATGCTCTGGTCACTAATATAAACATTAACATAATTATTTGTACAGGATGACCAAAATTTTTTTCTTGAATTTAATTAATTGAGACAAAAAGAAGAATGTACATAATTTATTTAATTCGAAATGCATTTTACTGTTTTCGGAAAACGGGAAACAATGTTTATTTGATAAATAATAATTATTTTTTTAGCTTAAAGTCAATATTAAAGCAGCCATCTACCTGCCTATTAGCAGTTTGAATATTTAATTGAAGCGAAAAGCAATGTTTATTTAACAAAATTAATATTTTTTTCTGTTTTCCGACAGCAGTAAAATGTATTTTGCATAAAATAAATTACATGTATCCTTCTTTTTGCCTCAATTCATTTAATTCAAAAATTTGCGCCCTGTATAAATAATTATGTTATTGTTTATATTAGTGAATAGAGAATTGAATAAGCTTTCGAATAATCTATCACACTATGACGTCAGTAGTATGATATATTACTATATGCCAAAAAATTATAATTTAAAAATAAAAATTGACCTGTTTCGGGATTTATCTCCAGAGTCGCCCATTCTCGAGAAAATGAATTTATTCCAACTCAAACGTCCTCACTGTATACGTTTAACTGCTGCAAATTGATATTGGTTTGTGTAGAACTTTATCTCATCCTTTGCTGGATTTGAACATGTTGACTTAAGAACATTTCACGTTTGTTTTTTACAAAGTACTTCTATCTTCTGTAGCTGCATATAAAGATAAATGTATTTTTCTCTTGCATCTATATAAAGTTTATATAAAAATCCACGAGGAAAGTAAAATTCGTGTAGCTGGCTGTATATCATAAATCACAAAAATACATACATTTAAAATTCATTTAAAATTCCCTAAATAAGGGTTACGTTACATCACAGAAAGTTTTCAAATTAAAAAATCCATCATCAGTGTTAATAAAAGCCCTAAAATAAGTATAACCTTATTAGTTAAGAAAACATTATTTAAAATGTTGACCAAGGTTAAAAAATGCAAGAGGTCATACAATAATGTGCAATGTGCATGCCTGAGCCACTAAAATGTTTTGGGTAAAACCCCTTTAAATATTGAAAATTGTTATGATATACTGCATATTTTTAATAATATTTAGTGATGTTGCAAATATTCCTGGATATTACCCAGGACTCTTCTCACGTAGTTGGAATTTAAGGATTGAAACCTCACATATTGGAGTTGAATGGCAACTGAATACAAAAGGACCTTAGAAGGATGTCAAAGAAAAAATGCCAATGCAACGTCAGAAACTGTTACATTGTTACTTCAGCCACAGAATTTAAAGTTTATGTTGATAATAGAAATGTATACCATTTTTATTCAGTTGCAATGCGAAGGCAAAACAATCTTATTTTTCACTTAGAATACGGAGCGCAGTCCAGCACTCTGAATCAACGATTTTCGACTCTTCTTGGAGTCTCATCGGAGAGACGTAGGCCTACGTAGTAGGCATGCGTAGTATGGAGCAGCAGGCCTACGTCTCTCCGATGAGACTCCAATGAGAGTCGAAAATCGTCTATTCAGATTGTCTGTCGAAAACAAGATTGTTTGCCTTGGCATTGCATTTTTATTTTTATATTAGTATTACTCCTTTAGAGTAACTAGGTCCATTTTCCGTTGGAATTTTACCAAGCTGCAGATGGGGGTTGTGAATTTCATAGAGTAGAATTCCTTCCCTTTTGTCTTCACTGCAGCATTCATTTGGCTTGCATATTGTAGAAGCCTTGGAGGTGTCACCAGGGAAATGGACCAATAAGTTTTCAATTTAACAGTCTCTTAGTAATATTTTTAATATTTCTCAATATTATTAATGTCGCTATTAGGATTAAAAACTTTACCTTACCTTTATGTTGATATTTAAAATAAAAGCAGTATCAAATATCCATATGTTGGGGTTACATTTATTCGAACCTAAATGAAAACATGCAACATATCCAATGATTAAATAATCAAATGGGAAGACAAAATATTTAGATGTTATGTTACTTATAGATGTTATGAAAGTAGCGTGATATGAATACACTTAGAGAAATTATTCTTAAGTCCTTTTTCGTTAAAACGTCTAGGACAACAAAATTATGCTTGTGGGATAGGTACTCACCGAAGGGACCGCAGATGTTCGGATATAATTGGCGTCTCTTTGCAAAGACAATGACGTCGACTTCGCAAAGTAACAAGACACTTACTAAACACACACACTACACATGACACTAGGTAACTAACTGCAAAAATTTACCGTACCTACCATGCCAATAGCTATTAGTTGTCGAGACATTAGCTAAATAAAAAAATATGTTTAATATACAATTCTAAGAATAATAATTAAAGGGTGATTTTTTGATAACTAATAATTTGCTTTAATTTGTAAAATGTAAGTGAAACGAACAAAAATGGAGAAAGATGGAATATGTAATATGGCTAAAGAAATTTTGTTATTAAAAATGAATAAGGTACATTCCATGTCAAATCACTCAGGCAAAAAATTTTGAATCTCCGATTTGTCTGAAAATTGGTATATAGCTTCTGCGGGAAGTAAAAATAAGATATTTAAGGTGAAAAAATTTTCTTCTTCTTTTTTCTCAAAATGTTGTTTTATGCGATTTTACAGTGATTTGGTGTTTATTTAAACAAATTTGCATTTTCTGTCGTAAAGTATAAATGAAAAACATAATATTTTAATAGAAAGGACTCAAAAATGTAATTATATGGCATTATAACAAGTTATTTTGAATCAGAACAAGTTTTTGATCAAATTTTATAGTGTAAAAAACGTTAAAATACCGTTTTTTACATTTTCCTCCATTCCCAAAATACGTCATCATCGATTTGGCTGAAAATTTGCCCACAGATAGCCAAAAGATAGGACTTTAAGTGTTTAGAAGGATTTAAATTATATTACAATACCAAAAAAGTTACATGCAGTAATATCAGACTCAAAAGTATATATTAGTCCAGTCGGGATAGCATTTGACCTTGAATGCTGAGCTGCCCAAAATTTTGTTTTTCTGATCTTTAGGGGAGTCAATAGTAGCCTAAATTTAAAATCACGAATGAATTCCTGCGTTACGTTAGCCGCCATATTGATTTTAAGGAGAACCTGTTTTGCTTAATATCTCCGCCATTTTTAACTTTTCGACAAAAATAGTAGGAACTGAAATTGTTCCAAATAAATCGTATTTACAATTATTACAATTTCAATTTTTGTCGTGAGGTCGATATTTTCGAGTTAATTTTACTTAGAGTAGACGCCTATATTTTTGACTATAATATTGCATGTAACTTTTTTGGTATTGTAATATAATTCAAATCCTTCTCACCACTTAAAGTCCTATGTTTTGTCTATCTGTGGGCAAATTTTTAGCCAAATCGATTATGATGTATTTTGGGAATGACTTGTTATAATGCCATATAATGACATTTTTGAGTCCCTTCTATTAAAATATTATGTTTTCCATTGATACTTTACGATAGAAAATGCAAATTTGTATAAATAAACACCAAATCACTGTAAAATCGCATAAAATAACATTTTGAGAAAAAAGAAGAAGAAGATTTTTTGACCTTAAATATCTTATTTTTACGTCCTACAGAAGCTATATACCAATTTTCAGACAAATCGGAGGCCCAAAATTTTTTTTGCTCCAAAATTGAGTGATTTGAAATGAAATGACGAATAAGCATTTTCAATTTCGTTGCAAAACGAAAATACAGCCGAACCATAATATTCTAGTCCAATCAGAGAGTGCAGCAAGCGCTTCTACCGGTTTCGACACATATTAGTCTCTCATCAGGAGGCACATATTCTGCTCTCCCTGATCTCCCTGATAAATTTTGTTATTGTATTTGACTGAAAATGAGACTACAAGTAGCTTGATGATGAAAATGAGGTGCGGAGGTGAGGATCTGGGAGGTCGGACAAAATATGTTGTGATATTGGACCATGAATGATGCACGGTGTATTATGTTATGATTACAGAGTTTTCTAATCTATAAGCTGTGAGATGAGACTAAGAAGAAGAGGTCGGCTGGGAGGAGAAGCAATTATTAGAGATGTGGTGTCATATGGGGGATTAGGACAAATTTTTTTGGTGAAGTAAAATAGAAGTGAAATAATGAGAATGTGGAAATATGAAAGTTTATATACTTCCATACGTTAATCTTGTAGGTATGTTTTAGAATTAAATGCATATTTAATATGATATTCTTTTCTATTTAACTTGCTTCTTATCTTGTATGCAGTAGTACACATACTTAATTGGAAGGGAGAGACCAGCGTGTTCTAGATTAAAAGTACCTATCTAGACTCCCTTTCTTCTTCTTCTTCAAGTGCCATATTCGTTCCGAAGGTTGGCGATCATCAGGGCTATACGTATTTTCGAAACTACTGACCGAAACAATTCGTTTTTGCTACAGCTATACCATTCCCGTAGATTTTTTAGCCAGGAGTTTCGTCTTCTTCCTAAGGACCTTTTTCCTGCTACCTTCCCCTGCATAATTATTCGAGGCAGTTCATATCTTCCGCCTCTTGTAATGTGTCCCAAATATTGCACTTTTTGTTTTTTGATCGTAAATATGACTTCCTTTTCTTTATTCATTCTTCTCAAAACCTCGACGTTTGTGACTCTCTCCGTCCATGATATTCTCAAGATTCTGCGATACATCCACAGTTCAAATGCCTCCAATTTTTTATTATCGATCTTTTTCAGCGCCCATGACTCCATTATGTAGAACAGCACAGAAAGTACGTAACATCTCATCAGGCGAAGTTTCATTTCAAGGCTCAAATCTCTTCCACAGAATACTCTCTTCATTTTAGTGAATATGGATCTGGCTTTTTCTATTCTTATTTTGATTTCTGCTGAGCTATCGTTGTCTTCATTTACAAAAGTGCATAAATATCTGTATTTGCTAACTCGATCGATAATTTCATTGTGTAAATATAGATTTTGGGCATTTCGTGTTGATTTCGATATTACCATAAATTTAGTTTTCTTTATGTTCAAAGATAGTCCATATTCTTCGCTGCAGTCTGCTATCTTATTCACCAATGTCTGTAGCTCTTCAAGTGTTTCTGCGATCAGAACGGTGTCGTCGGCAAATCTCAGATTGTTTAATCTAACACCATTTATTTTAATACCTATGGATTACTCAGAGACTGTTCTATTCATTACGTCTTCGGAATAGAGATTAAACAGGGTTGGTGACAGTATACACCCTTGTCTCACACCTCGCTTTATTTCAATTTCTTTAGTGCTATTATTCTCTACTCTCACTACTGCTTTCTGATTGTAGTTCATAATTGCTATTAGTCGGATGTCTCGTTTATCTAAATTCTTTTCTGCCAGGAGTCTGATTAGATTATCATGCCGCACTTTATCAAAGGCCTTGTTATAATCTATGAAACACATGAATACATCTTGATTTATGTCAAGACATCTTTGAGACATAACGTTCAGTGCAAACAACGCCTCTCTTGTTCCGAGTCCATTTCGGAATCCAAACTGGGTATCATTGATATCCATTTCCAGTTTTCTGTGTACTCTAGTGTGTATAATTTTCAGGAATATTTTCAGTACGTGGCTCATCAAACTGATTGTACGGTAATCACTACATTGTTTGGCATTCATCTTTTTTGGTATAATAACAAAGGTGGATAAAAGCCATTCTTGTGGTATTTTGCCTGATGTATAAATGCTATTAAAAACTTCAACTAAAATGTGGATCGAGTCTTCTTCTATCAGTTTAAGGATTTCCGTTGGTATTTCATCTGGACCTGGGGCTTTACCGTTTTTCATTCTTTTTAGTGCGTACATTACTTCCTCTTCCGTTATTTCTGGACCTTCGTCTCCTTGTACGTTACTTAGTTCAGATTGTTGTCTATCATCTGCAAAGTGTTCTTCAACATAGTTTTTACATGTCTCCAACTGTTCTTCTAGTTCTGTTATTATGTTTCCGTTTACATTATACAGGGTATTTGGCTGCTTACGTTTTTGTGTAGCTGCAAGTTCTTTCACTTTTTTATGTACATTAAAAATATCATATTTTGCCTGCAATTGCTTTATTTCTTTACATTTTCTTTTATAAAAATAGACTCCCTTCCTGATGGTGTTATATGTTATATAGAGGTCATTGTTTGTGCAAAAAGCAGCCGCCGGTGTTCTTCAAATTAACTCTTTAGAGCAGCTGTAAACTAAAATCAAATAAAAAAAGAAGGTTCCCATGGTTTTCACTCTGGTAGGATGTAGAATGACATTTTTTGATGTTGTTTTTTGTGCTATTAGATTGAAAACTTAGTTTTTTGAAATCAAATAGTTATGACGATCCATATCAATTGAAGAATACGAGACCTTTTTTCAAGAACTAGGACCCCGATTTATAGCAGCTGGAGACTGGAACGCCAAATACACCGTATGGGGATCGAGGCTTATAACACCAAAGGGTAGAAATTTATTGGCGTGCTCGCAGAGAAATAATTTAAACTTCCTTTCGACAGGTCAGCCAACGTATTGGCCGACCGATCAAAACAGGATTCCTGACCTGCTAGACTTTGCCGTTATCAAAGGTATCTCAAATATACATTACAAAATAGAACCCAGTCTCGATTTAAGTTCAGATCACACCGCAATAATCATAACACTAAGTACAACTGTAATTTGGAAGGAACCTGTGGCAAAACTCTGCAATAAAAGAACCAACTGGGAACAATTTCAAGCTATTATTAACACAAATATAAACTTAAAACATCGAATTAAAGAACCCCATGAAATAGAAAAAGCAGTGCAACATTTAACAGAAGTAATACAAGATGCTGCATGGAACTCAACTCCAGATGATAAAAAAATTACCACCCATGATCATAACATTCCTTTACAAATTAAAGAAATTTTAAATGAAAAAAGAAGAGCTAGAGCCAAAGGCAGCGGTCAAGGAATCCCCGGGATAAAACACAATTAAATCGGTTAACACATCAACTGCGTACAGCTTTAATCCAGGCCCGTAATGAGACTTTTAAATATTACATCTCCAACCTAACACCTAATGACCATTCATTATGGCAAGCGACCAAAAAATTCAAGAGACCAATAACATCTATTCCACCAATTAGAAAATCGGATCTAAGCTGGGCAAAAACTGATCAAGAAAAATCAAACACATTAGCACAACACCTCGCCCAGGTATTTAGTCTACATACAGAAGTCAATGCTGAAGATGAAGAAGTATACACATTTCTCGACGCCCCTTGTCAATTATCACTACCACTGAAACCATGTACACCAACAGAGATCTGGAAGGCGATAAATAAAATAAACCCTCATAAGGCTCCAGGTTATGACTTAATTAATGATGATGTACTAAAGCATTTGCCTATAAAAGCGATAGTCCTGCTAACTATTGTATATAACAGCATGATAAGACTGTGTCACTTTCCTATTCAATGGAAATACGCACAAATAATTATGATTGCGAAACCGGGCAAACCGCCTACATAACCCTCCTCCTATCGTCCTATAAGCCTTCTACCAATAATGTCAAAAATTTTCGAAAGACTTCTTTTAGTCCGAATTCTCGAAAGAATAAACATAAATAAAATAACATAATACCTGACCATCAACTTGGCTTTCGACAGAACTACTCAACAATACAGCAGTGCCATAGGATTGTAAATTATATAAAAGAAACTTTAGAGGGAAAGAAAATGTGTGCGGCAGTATTCCTTGATGTGGAAAAAGCATTTGATAAGGTGTGGCATAAAGGCCTGTTGTATAAAGTGAAAAAGAATATGCCTAATGAAATATACCTGATATTAAAATCATATCTGAACGAGCGATTTTTCCAAATCAAAGTAAATACCTCACTTTCCAAATATCATCCTATACAATCCGGAGTACCTCAAGGTAGTGTCCTCGGTCCCTTTCTTTATCTCCTTTACACTGCTGATATACCTGCTGATGATGACATTACTATGGCCATATTTGCCGACGATACAGGAATCCTTACATCAGACGATAACCCAGATAGAGCTTCTAACAAACTGCAAAACTATTTAAGTTCAATTCAAACATGGTTAACAAAATGGAAGATTAAAGTAAACGGTGAAAAGTCTTCACAAATTACGTTCACAACAAGAAGGATCGACTGTCCACAGGTTCATATTAACAACATTCCTATCCCCTTAAAATCAGATGTCAAGTACCTGGGACTCCATTTGGACCGAAAGCTGACATGGAAGAACCATATCAAAACCAAGAAAGCTCAACTAAATTTAAAAGTCAGACAAATGTATTGGCTGCTAGGTAAAAGATCCCAGTTATCATTAGAAAACAAAGTATTATTATACAAAATTATACTAAAGCCGATATGGAGTTATGGTATAGAGTGATGGGGCTGCAGCAAACCGAGCAACACTAAAATACTGCAAACTTTTCAATCAAAGACGCTGCGCATGATAGCGAATGCACCATGGTACGTCTCCAATATAACTATCCGTAATGACCTTGGGATACCATTCATCGAAGATGTTATTAGACTACAGGCAACCAAAGCCCAAGAAAGAAATTTCGCCCATGAAAGTCAAACTGTTCAACAACTCTACCAGCCGCCACTTGTGGGAAGAAGACTGAAAAGGACATGGCCAGAGGACCTAACTGATTAGGTGTATTGGAGAACCATCGATGGATGGTGCCCAAAGCATGCCAGGATTCAAGACTTTGCTACTATTTGCTAAATACTCTGTGTTGTAATTGGAGTAGATTGTAAATTTGCACTTAATAAAATGGAAAAAAAAATGACGATCACCAGCCTTCTAAAGACGGTACCTTAAGAATAATAAGACCATTTCTTCTCAAAGATAATTTTTTAGAATGTACTTTTCATGTACATACATAATATATCGATAAAGTTCACTTAAGAAAGTTATGACGAATTTCTCTATTTACTTTACACCTTTTACTATCCTCGAAATTGCTCTATCGAAAACATTCTATTAAAATTTTATTATTTTCAAGAGAGCATATTTTTGGTACATTTAATTATAATCCCACAATGGCATTGTAAAACATGGATTAATATCGGTAAACCTGAATACTCTGACTGTCTATATAATCAAACAAACATAGCTACCGCAAATTTTCAATTTAGGAGAGTAGTTAATGGTTAAAGAGAAATCAATATAGCGTTTTGCAAAGGTACTTACGCAGATTAAAGGGCCGATGGTCGATTGATATAAAATTGAAAACTTAATTTCTAATTAACACAATTAGCGGTGACAATATCGAGTTTATTCATATGTTTTACTGTGAAATATCGAAAAATATTAAACTGCAGTAGCTATTCAACCCACAACGTACAATAAGGGAAATAATTAAAACCGCAATGGAAATGTGG
Source organism: Diabrotica virgifera virgifera (assembly GCF_917563875.1). Taxonomy (NCBI): domain Eukaryota; kingdom Metazoa; phylum Arthropoda; class Insecta; order Coleoptera; family Chrysomelidae; genus Diabrotica; species Diabrotica virgifera. The sequence continues at coordinate 46,291,914 of NC_065451.1, read as the reverse complement.
ATGAAAGAACGTTGTGAAGAATAAGAATCACTACAAGAAAAGGGGGACGGCTTTGGTCTACATAAAAAGTTTAAAGATTGCAAGTATATACAAGAAACACCACGAGGCATGTCTGAAAAATAATCAAGGAGATTACGTATATACCCAGGAAGAACTAGCTAAAATTTGGACAGATTACACAGCCCAACAAAAAAAAAATTTTGTCTTGCTGCCGAAAAAAAATCAACTGACTTTAGTTAATTCATCTGTGCTGATTCCAAAAATATAAACCTTTTCATTGTATCAGCTCTAGTTTTCGAGATATTACATACTTATCAAATACTTAAATATTCTTACATTTCTGTATATTCCAGCAATATAATTGCAATATGTTTATAAACAAAATTAACAAATTCTAAGACAAATGGGCAAATGAACAAAAGGGCTTATTTTGGTGTTCATTTAGGAGATCAAAATAAATCCTGAGCTCCACATGTAGTGTGCAAAACTTGTATTGAAAACTTGCGACAGTGGACGAAAGGACAACGAAAATGTTTAAATTTGGTTTTCAAGTGGTAAGGAGGGAACCAAAAAATCATTTTGACGATTGCTATTTCTGCCTTGTGAATAAAAAGGGCATTATTCGTAACAATAATTGATATACGTGAACATCTCCTGACCTGGATTCAGCAATAAGACCAATTCCACATCAGCTTGAGCAGATACCCATTCCAATATTTAGCAGTCTACCTATTTTACCAGAGGATAATGCCAAAACGTTATTTGACGAACTGCATACTAATAGATTTGAGGAAGACGACAGTGATTTTGAATGGGATTCAACACGTCCTGAGCGCTTCACTCAGGAAGGACTAAGCGATCATATCAGAAATTTGATCCTTCCAAAGGATTCTTCCGAGTTGCTTACCTCCAGACTAAAAGAAAAGAATCTTCTTCACCCAGACACCAAAATTACACACTACCGTAATAGAGATAAAAGATCTTTTGCCTTTTTTTCTCAGCAAGATGATATGTT